>NC_081773.1:1805596-2053096 GCF_963082965.1 Carassius carassius
GTAGTATTAGTAATTAAGTTTAATTTCTTCAATATAGACCAAACACAATTTAACATTCCTAAATCAACAAACTATGCTAATATTTTGTGGATGCTTTGCTTACTTTAGTCTGCACATTAGATGTAAAGCTAATGATCTCTAGCTTGAAGTGCCTGAGTGTGTACTAACTACAAAATGTGCATTTTAACTGGCTTGCAGTACTGTATGTGCAATATCACTGTTCACTGTTACCAGTAGAAATAAACACTCAGCTTGAAAAATCTTGGTTTATTTTGTGTGTTTGCATAAAGTAATCCACACCGCTCCAGTCCATCAGTTAATGTCTTGTGAAGTGAAAGTGAAAGTGTGTGTTTTTTTTACTTTAATCTGTCACTTCTGGCCAAAATAGGAGTCCATAATCCATAATATAACCTTTTCTCCTAGTGAAAAAGTCCATTCCCTAAGTTTAGAACTGTTTTGGACTGATTTTACTTATTTTACTGTGCATATTTCTCTCCTGATTCAGACGAGATGACTTTTTCACTGGAGAAAGTATAACGATGATTAATGATGGATTTGTTTCTTACAAACATGCAGCTTTTCGTTTCACGTGATGTTAACTGATGGACTGGAGTGTTGTGGATTATTGTGCTGTTTTTAACAGCTGTTTTGACTCTCATTCTGACGGCACCCATTCACTGCAGTGGATCCATTCCTGAGCAAGTGATGTAACGCTACATTTCTCCAAATCTGTTCCTGAAGAAACAAACTAATTTACATCTTGGATGGCCTGAGGATGAGTACATTTTGCAGCAAATTTTTATTTCTGAATGAACTACTCCTTGAACATATAATAAATGCTGGACTCTACCATATAGGAAAAAGATGGGTTTCTTCAGTGCATCGAACAAGCACTGTGGTGAGGTCATCATTCATTGTAATTGACAAAGAGGCCACACCACTCCATAAGATTCTGGATTTCCATGTTCCAGCTCATTTCACAGGGATTATCTGTGCATTTCACAGCCATTGGATATAATGTTGAGGCACAGCTGCAGCATTAAATGCAACTCTCTAATCGAAATGCAATCACTACAAAACGCACCATTACCTTTGCAAAAAGCTTCTTGTGGCAGATTTCAGACAGTCTTTCTAGAAAGTATTTTGCAGAAAATGAAAGTGATTTGCCTAAGGACAGGGAAAAGAGACTATCGTCTTATACCCAGCCTCTCTTTCCTCAGTCTCCTCTGTCACTTCTCATTTCTCTCATTAATATCCCTGAACAGGAGTTTTACTGAGTGATCGCAGCAGTGAAGTGTTTCCAGTCCAGTTTGCATATTATTTACCTCTTTAAAGATATTTATCATAAAAGCCTTCAGACCTTGTTCACTTTCATGAGCAAAGGCGGCCTGTGGGGAGCCATTTTTTTTAGCATCCTTTTATCTGGGCTGGGTTAATGCAGGAAAAAAGTATAGGTCGGTTTTTTCCTCTCTCTCATTTCAAACTGGGTTTCATCCTGCTGCATCCTGATACAGTGTGATTACTGGCATTGCAGAAGACATGGAAAACAACAACAGCTTTACATTTTTAAAAATAAAGCCTCTTATTCTAGTTGTATAATAAGGCATTGTAGGCATATTGAATAATGTTAGCTCTTTGACAAATTACTTTGTTCCTCTTTGTTCCTTTGGATAAAAGCATCTGCTAAATGCATGAATGTAAATGTAAAGGTTCCAAAAACAGGGTTTCACAGTGATGCCATAATGATATATGGACATCAGTTAAAGAATTGCATGATTAATGGTATGTGTATGTAATGTCAATTAATTCTCTGTTGTTAAAACAGATTCTTTATTTATCTTCTCTCTCTGTTTGAGATTCCACTGATACACCTTTAAGTGTAATTTTCCCATAATGTCAAAAGGAAAAGCCTTGTGAAAGCAGCCAATAGTGCTCTCACTTACTCACATTATCTTCACAGTCCTAGCAGAGCTCTTCTGCACCCATCCAATCCAATTACAAGCATTATTAAACTTAGAGCTGCATTGGAAAGAATAAGATTGGCTCTATTCCCTCACACACACACACACACACACACACACACACACACACGTCTCAGGTGTGTGCAGTAGACTGAGAAAACCAGCTGTCTGCTCTGTCTTACTCCATATATACTGTAATGCAGTTTGCTCTCACACACTTTTGCCATTGCATAAGATGACCATCCAAACCAAAACAGATTGCTGTGAAACCACTTTACGGTTAATGTCTCTTTTTGGACGATAAGTAGCGCAATTTTCTTTGAGGTGCTTTTGAGTACTGTGTAAATGCAATGGTGCATATGGTAATCATGGTCAATCATGGTGCATATCAAAGCAACTTGGCATTACCATCTGACACTTTGGCTGTATCTCAGACAAACACACTTCCTATTCATACTTAGTTTATTTAGAATCTAGTTTGATTATTAGATATGTGAGGTTGATTTTGCTGTATGGGTGAAAAGCAGTGCCCATCTAAAACGGGTTTGTGTGTGTGGTGTTAGTAAGTCTCAGATTGGGTTCTTGGTGTTTTTAAAATGTACAGGGCCCGGTTCCCCGATAACGCTCACTCTTAGCGCGCTAAGAAGACATCGAATGATATATCTTACCAAAGTTGTTGATGTTTCTAAGTGTGTTCCCCGAAGTGTCCCTTAGGAAGCTTCTTAGCACGCTGCCTCTTACGTCCGACGTTACAAGAGCGCTGTCCAAAGTCAGGGTGCTGAATTAGTTGGCATCGATTGCTCATAAATTGATTTTCCACTTCACATGAAGGTGCATTACAGCGTTAAGAAAGACAACACGTTCTATGCAAATGAAACATTCCTCAAATTATTACAGTAACATTTATTTTAACATACTTTAAGTTATCAGTAGAATATAGACTATAAATTAAATTATCAAATGGTCAGTAATATGTTCACAAGATTATGGCTATGTTGTGATTATATGATTAAGGCTATGTTGTGACGGCTAGACGAACCGGGTATCCCTCGCTAATCATCCACCCTCCTTATCCCATTGTGCCGCTTTTTGACATGGGTTTAACGACTTATAATTGAATATATAAATTATATAATACACTTTTATATTAATGGTAAGGTACTTTACAATCAGAATTGATTGGCAAGCAGCTGCAGTTACTTCTGTTTAATGCGGTATTGATTGCAATTGGTTTATGTTTTTAATAAAAAAACAACCTATCTACAATGAACAGAGAGAGAGAGAATTAGATACAAAATATGCTGGGGAAGCAACGTAAACAAGGGCACCAAGCTTCTCGTCAGAGAAACTTGAAGTTTTGCTGGACCTTGCCACCAAGTCGAAGATCACACTCCTATGGTCCACTATAACGTGCATGTTTATGGTCGTGTATCCCTTTCGCGATATTTCCTCCCGATCAATCACTGATGGATTGGCGATAGGGATGAGTGTGCCATCCACCAGGATGTAATACCCGGCATGGCGCAGAAGGGCGTTGGTGACTGTGTGGACACACCTCCACACCGAGGTCTTGATTAGGCCGTAGCCCTCTCCCACGACCTCGATGAATCTCTCTGTAGCAAAATAAATAAATAAATAAATAATAATAATTTTAAAAAAAAGGAGCGCTGGGCTTCAGG
The DNA here is from genome assembly GCF_963082965.1 of Carassius carassius. Lineage (NCBI taxonomy): Eukaryota > Metazoa > Chordata > Actinopteri > Cypriniformes > Cyprinidae > Carassius > Carassius carassius. Next base: position 1,809,237 of record NC_081773.1, read on the forward strand.
GCTTAAAGCAGAATTCCGCCGCGTTAGCCTGGCCAGCGCAGGTCTGGGAAGGTCCAGATGCTCCACAATGAGTTGTCTTGGGAGGGGATTTTTTTTAATATAGCCACGTCAGGCAAAATGTCAAAAGGGCTTAAGTTTTGCCGAATAAAAAAACTGACATGGACTAAACGGCTCCGAGTCCGACTCCGTCTTTGATTCAATACAAGAACCCGTTGGATCGCTGCCATAGTTGGTCGCTTACTGGGCACCACCATGATTACCCATTTAAAGATCTTAGCCATTTAGAGCCAAATTGTTTGCCAGATTTTAATTATCAAAAAAATGATTGCAAATTCGCTTTAATTACATTACGAAAAAGCCTAGGCTAATTACCACCTTATTAGTTCTGTAACCACATAAAGTCAACTTCATAAATAGGCCTGTATCCATTGCGAACATAATTTATTATGAGTCTTAAAAAATAACAGAAAATCATTGTTGAGCCACAAAATTGTCAACATACCATAGTTTGACTTGTATTTCGCTGCGCTGGTTTCTAAAGACTGTTGTACAGTAGCGTCATGAGCTCAAATAACGCTAAGAGAGAGCTACGATTGGTCCAGATAATCTTACGAAAGTGTGACTTACAGAAGATATACTTAGCGTACGAACGTGTCGGGAACCGTGCCATAAGGTTAAGAGAGAGGTTAAGGAATAGGTTAAGAACTACTTAGCGATAAGAATGTTTTGGGGAACCGGGCCCAGATTCTTTGGGACTATCAAGCGCACCCCAAAAAATAAGATAATTATTTTACTTATAATTATTTTACTAATAATTGCGACAAGACGTCATCCTTAATAAAATAGACTGTACAGTAGTTCCTTATATGGTGTAATATCTCATTTGTATTCCCTTCCACTAGATGGCAGACATGTAGTACTTTGATTCTAGACCACATTATGCATTGTTTCCAGGCGGCAAGGAAGTCGACCGGAAGTTGAAGTCGGCTGGGTGCTGCCATCTTGTAGCAGAACTTCACTTGCGTTAGCATCCCATTGACCTCCCATTCATTTTGGCGTTACTTTGACAGCGAATAACTTTACATCTGAGGCGTTTAAAGACTCCATTTGTCCATTATTTATTTCTAAAGATACACGAAAATGTATAAAGGGCTCCATTACCTTCTATGTTACATTATGGCCCCGTAGAAACAGTTTTTGTAAAAATAGGCTAACGATTGCGTCATAACCACTCGACTCTCTGTCGCATTACCGTACAGACAGGAGAAGAAGCTCGCAGGCAATTAACTTAATATGGCGTACTGGCGTTACATTTTAAAATACTATACAAAATAATTAATCAGAATACTTACTCCTTCTCACTCACGCCAAAGAACTCCCCGCTCAAGCTCGCCGTCTCTGCAAGATTAACGATGGCAGTTTTACGCACAGCTACTAGAAGATTTACAAATGTCAGACAGGTTGCTGACGTCATCAAGCTTAGTTTGAGTCTGCGCGTCAGAAACGGAAGTGCTAAAAATAGCTAAAAATGGGCTTCACTTGTCTCAACTGAGTTCCAATGGGGTCGCTGTGTCCATTTCTTTTACTGTCTATGATTGTTTCTGTTCAAAGTGTTCGGGAAATAGCAGAGCAAGTGAGCTCTCATGTCATTGATGCAGAAGCAATTCATTTCCTAGTGTAAATGGTGAGATTTATGAGAGAAAATCGCCAGATGGCTAATACAAAGTTGTACCGCGAGGATGTGTTGCAAATGTTCGCCGATTCTGACTCTGAAGGGGAATATTTGCCTTTTGGAAATGACGATCGGCCATCTAATGATCGCGCGTCTCGCGGTACATCTTTGCAGCGCAATGGTGCCGCCGTGCAAGGCGAGAGTGTTCACGAAGCACAAACAAGCGATCAATTCGACCCTTTGCCTTTTTTTTCCCTGATCATTTGGAACGAGAATAAAAAGAAAACAAAAACAAAAAAACAACAACAACAACAATCAAATACAAAAAAACCTTGCAAATAAGTTCAAACATCCATTCAATATCTATTATTTCCTGAATATTACTGATGAACTGATCAAAAAGTAGGCTACTGTACACATGTGTTTTACTACTATATCGTGTAGTAATATAGTAATAATTTATTTAGTAGTAATTTAGTACTTTCTCCTGTTTTATTGTTGGCTTCCTCTTTCCTGATAATTTGGAATGAGGATAAAAAAGACACACACACACACACACACACACACACACACACACATGCAAATATGTTCAAACATCAATTCAATATCTAATATTTCCTGAATATTATGAAATTCGAGATAGCCGCCCCTGGTGACGTCATAATATGCAAATTAGATTAGTATATTTACACCCCACATAAACATTTTTCTAATTGACAGTAGATCTCTATCTTTAAGTCCTTTCCAGCCACAAGCTTTTGAAATCTTGATGTCAAAATACAATTTTTTTTTCCAAAAAACCCTGTCGCCTTAAGGGTTAAAGGTATTTAGGTGTGATATTGTCAGGCTTTTCTATTTACAGCGCAGTAGACGACGCATAATATGATAGCATTATAATATAACAATGCAACTTGTAACAATAAAGTTGGCAGTGGCTTCATAAATTAATTTAAAACATTAAAAACGAAGTATACCTAATGCATATTTCTTTGTTCTTCCTTTTCTAGAACAAGAGTTTAAGAACATTGCTGTATTTTTGTGTTATTAATTAAGAGAAAGTACTCCGCCATCTTTCTCCGACGAAAGTGACTTGAACGCACGTAAGCACGACTTCCCACCTCGTGCGTACGAACTTCCCAGGAGGATCTCTGTTGTACCCTCACCTGTGATGTTTTGCTTTAGCTGTAAATATATGGCTTAAAGTTAAAGCTATCTATACGTATGTGTGCTAATGATTTATGTATTACATGAAGAGGCGTGCTCCTTTTGCCGTTTAACTTGATGTTTTTTACAGTCTATGGTTGGTTTAGGCTATAATAACAGCCAGTATGATTCTAGTCTGTGGGATTACAGGTAATATGAAGTCATGTGACAAGACTGCTAAGGTTGACAATGTTTGTAGAGGAATAATGGCACATACTGCTACGAAAAAAAGAAAAGAAAAGCGAGTATGCATCAGTGTGTACTGCAGTATGCAGCAGGCCGTGAGTTAGTATGTACTTCAGACACAGTCCGGGTCTCCAGCGCCCTCCAGAGGTCTGGTCTGATCTGATCTGATCTGCAGCTGCTCTCTCTCTCTGGCACTGAGAGGTTTGTTTCCCTGTCGTTCTCGCCTTTATTTGTTCCTTCCTAAATCGCTTGCGAGAGCGCAGTGTAAGCAGTGTTAAAGGGTTAGTTCATCCATCAAAATTATGTCGTTAATAACTCACCCTCATGTTGTTCCAAACCCGTGAGACCTCCGTTCATCTTCTGAACACAGTTTAAGATATTTTAGATTTAGTCAGAGAGCTCTCAGTCCTTCCATTGAAGCTGTGTGTACGGTCTACTGTCCATGTCCAGAAAGGTAAGAAAAACATCATCAAAGTACAACCCGAATTCCGGAAAAGTTGGGACGTTTTTTAAATTTTAATAAAATGAAAACTAAAAGACTTTCAAATCACATGAGCCAATATTTTATTCACAATAGAACATAGATAACATAGCAAATGTTTAAACTGAGAAAGTTTACAATTTTATGCACAAAATGAGCTCATTTCAATTTTGATTTCTGCTACAGGTCTCAAAATAGTTGGGACGGGGCATGTTTACCATGGTGTAGCATCTCCTTTTCTTTTCAAAACAGTTTGAAGACGTCTGGGCATTGAGGCTATGAGTTGCTGGAGTTTTGCTGTTGGAATTTGGTCCCATTCTTGCCTTATATAGATTTCCAGCTGCTGAAGAGTTCGTGGTCGTCTTTGACGTATTTTTCGTTTAATGATGCGCCAAATGTTCTCTATAGGTGAAAGATCTGGACTGCAGGCAGGCCAGGTTAGCACCCGGACTCTTCTACGACGAAGCCATGCTGTTGTTATAGCTGCAGTATGTGGTTTTGCATTGTCCTGCTGAAATAAACAAGGCCTTCCCTGAAATAGACGTTGTTTGGAGGGAAGTATATGTTGCTCTAAAACCTTTATATACCTTTCAGCATTCACAGAGCCTTCCAAAACATGCAAGCTGCCCATACTGTATGCACTTATGCACCCCCATACCATCAGAGATGCTGGCTTTTGAACTGAACGCTGATAACATGCTGGAAGGTCTCCCTCCTCTTTAGCCCGGAGGACACGGCGTCCGTTATTTCCAACAAGAATGTCAAATTTGGACTCGTCTGACCATAAAACACTATTCCACTTTTAAATGAGCCTTGGCCCACAGGACACGACTGCGCTTCTGGACCATGCTTTAGTTGGCATCTGCTGATGGCACGGCGGATTGTGTTTACCGACAGTGGTTTCTGAAAGTATTCCTGGGCCCATTTAGTAATGTCATTGACACAATCATGCCGATGAGTGATGCAGTGTCGTCTGAGAGCCCGAAGACCACGGGCATCCAATAAAGGTCTCCGGCCTTGTCCCTTACGCACAGAGATTTCTCCAGTTTCTCTGAATCTTTTGATGATGTTATGCACTGTAGATGATGAGATTTGCAAAGCCTTTGCAATTTGACGTTGAGGAACATTGTTTTTAAAGTTTTCCACAATTTTTTTACGCAGTCTTTCACAGATTGGAGAGCCTCTGCCCATCTTTACTTCTGAGAGACTCTGCTTCTCTAAGACAAAGCTTTTATAGCTAATCATGTTACAGACCTGATATCAATTAACTTAATTAATCACTAGATGTTCTCCCAGCTGAATCTTTTCAAAACTGCTTGCTTTTTTTAGCCATTTGTTGCCCCCCGTGCCAACTTTTTTTAGACCTGTAGCAGGCATTACACTTTAAATGAGCTAATTAAGTGGATAAAAGTGTAAAATTTCTCAGTGTAAACATTTGTTACGTTATCTATGTTCTATTGTGAATAAAATATTGGCTCAATACTTCACTGATTACTCATTCAGCAATTATTCGTAATGATTACTGCTTCATTATCCATGCTTAATCGGTTTATGTAAAATAAGACACCTTGAAAAGCATCATGACTTTCACAAGCCTGGTTCAGGAGTGTGATTGGTCTGCTCCTCAGTCAGTAGTAGTCTGTGTTTGCCTCACCTCCTGTTAGTCTTTATTGGTCTTAAAATAATCATTGAGTTACTGAGATCCTAAACATTTCCATTTGTTTTTATCTCCTGCTAAAATGAAGAGATTCTGAGAGTGCAGACCTTGAGTAACGTTAGTGTGTAAGAGTCAAAATGATGATGATGATCTTTTTGTTTCTAGACCTTGAAGCATGTATTGATTTTTTTATTGTATGTAATGTTTTTATTATATTCATATCTGTATTTTTTAACCATAAACCAGCCCATCTTTAGTTACATTTTTAGCCGTAAGTTGTGCAAGTCTGATCATTTTTTCATTTATGTTGTCATGTCACCAACATGTCCGGCAAATATTGACATCATAAACATAGTTGCAATATATAAACTTGCATGCAACATGTGTCTTTAGCACAGAAATACATTCCCACTACATGTATATGATACATTAAAATTGACGCCGCTTACTAGGTGGCTCAGCTTACCCCACAACAATTTCTGAATACAGATTTCACAGAAATGCATTGCATTTCATTGCATACTGTGTGCATTACTTTGTAAGGCCAGTAGGTGGCGCTGCAGACCGCGTGACAGAACTAGCTTCAACCAGATTCAACACACTCAAAGATGCTTCCTGGCATTTATTTGCAATTATTCTTTTAACAGGACTGTACAATTTATACCCAAAGTACATTATACAGTGGTTTGAAAAAGAGCAACAAAGCAGCAAAAATCAAAAAAGCACACCAGGAAACCAAATTTACAGGAGAAGAAAAAAAGGGCAAAATGTTAAACCTCTGTACAGAATAAATCTGCTGAAAGCTAATATCTGAAATCAAGGTCCTGTACAACAAATATACATGAATTCTCCAGAGGGGATACTTTTATTTTGTCCTGCATAGGATTCTGTACATTGTCAATCGTCTACATTTGGTTCTTTTGTGCATTTAACATCAGCCGCTCTGTATGCAAGAATTACATTCTTGTAGCTAGTTGAACAAAGCAAGGAAAAGCTAACACTGTTGTCTGTACCACATGACATTACTACAGAGTGAAGAATGAAACCTGTTACAGTGACTCTGAACTCTTAACCCAGCAGAGGCCGTGGGAACTGATAGTGGTTTCAGGTCTCGCTCCTCTTTGAACGTGGAGGCAACCATGTGAAAAACCAAAAGACAACAGTCACATCTCAAAGTACTTAACAGTAGCAGTGCCCTATCCGGTCTTCACAAGACCTTATTTTTCTTCAATAATCGCCACATTCTCTGGGTGTGTCTGAATATTCATGCTTTATTTGTCTTCATTCTCTTTCCAAACGCTTTTCTCAGTAAACCCAAATCTCATTGCTGCAAAAGCACAATAATTCATCAAACTTCCTGGAGCTTGTTCTCCTCCAGCCGAGCTGTGTGTCTGTGGTCAGTAGGAGCTGGAGTTCGGAGCCAGGGCTCCTGAGGAACTGGGCCGTCTGATGTGAGGCAGCAGGTACGAGTCTCTGCCCAGCTGATGCACATCGAACCGGTCCTCCTTCCTGTAGGCCAGACACCGGCGGATGAACGCCTGCAGCAAACAGTGACACACCACTTATTACAAATCAAAAAAAAGAAAAAAGTGTCTGAGAAAACATGCAAGATAATTATTGAAAATCATCAAATCTGTCTGTTTAATTGCCTGTTGCATTATGACCATTGTTAAAATGACTATGAATTGCAGAAACTAGCCCTACACACACACACACACACACACACACATGTTTTGGATCAGAAAGACTTAATGTTATGTAATGTTCTTAAAGAAAACTCTTCTGCTAATCAAGGCTGCATTTATTTGATCAAAAATCTGAAAAAAAAACAAAAAAAAACACGTAATCTTGCAAAATGTTACTACAATATAAAATAATGGACTATATTTAAATATCCTTTAAAATAAAATGTATTTCTGTGATGCAAAGCTGCATTTCCATCAGCATCATTCCTTCAGTCTGAAGAGTCGCATGATCCTTCATAAATCACTCTAATATACTGATTATTATTAGAATTATCACTTGTGCATTAACAGTTGTGCTGACAAATATTTTACTGCGATACTTAATATAAATATTTTCTAACAATATAAATCTTTGCTAAGACTTATCGACTTCGAAGAATGGCATCTACGCTAATATTAGATAATGTTTCTCTCTTATTCCGAGGTCACCGTAGCCACCAGATCCAGTCTGTGTCCAGATCAGAGGGTCACTACAGTCACCCGGATCCAGTACGTATCCAGACCAGATGGTGGATCAGCACCTAGAAAGGACCTCTACTGCCCTGAAAGACAGCAGAGACCAGAACAACTAGAGCCCCAGATACAGATCCCCCGTAAAGACCTTGTCTCAGAGGAGCACCAGGACAAGACCACAGGAAACAGATGATTCTTCTGCACAATCGGACTTTGCTGCAGCCTGGAATTGAACTGCTGGTTTCGTCTGGTCAGAGGAGAACTGGCCCCCCAACTGAGCCTGGTTTCTCCCAAGGTTTTTTTCTCCATTCTGTCACCGATGGAGTTTCGGTTCCTTGCCGCTGTCACCTCTGGCTTGCTTAGTTGGGGACACTTCATCTACAGCGATATCGTTGACTTGATTGCAAATAAATGCACAGAAACTATTTAACTGAACAGAGATGACATCACTGAATCCAATGATGAACTGCCTTTAACTCTCATTTTTGCATTATTGACACTGTTTTCCTAATGAATGTTGTTCAGTTGCTTTGACGCAATGTATTTTGTTTAAAGCGCTATATAAATAAAGGTGACTTGACTTATCAATTTAAAACATCTTTGCAGAATAAAAGCATTAAAAAAAAAAGATAAAAAATGTATTGGCCCCAAACTTTTGAACTGTAGTGTATATCGTTAGAAAATATTTATATTTTGAATAAATGCTGTACTTTTTTACATTTTATTCAAAGAATCTTGAAAAAAGTATCACAGTTTCCCCAAAAAATATTTGTCAGCACAACTGTTGATGCACAAGTGATAATTCTAATAATAAATCAGTATATTAAGAGTGATTTCTGAAGGATCATGCGACTCTTCAGACTGAAGTAATGACTGATGGAAATTCAGCTTTGCATCACAGAAATAAATTATATTTTAAAGAATGTTAATATATATATATATATATATATATATATATATATATATATATATATATATATATATATATTTTTTTTTTTTTTATTGTAATAACATCTTGCAAGAGTGCAGATTTTTTTTCTGTATTTTTGATCAAATAAATGCAGCCTTGAGCAAAAGAAACTCCAATTTTGCAACAATCATTTTGCAATCATAGAGTTGTGCCTGATTGGCACGATTTTTTTATGTTGTCATGTCTGACAGGTACATACTTGCCGTGTATAAAACTTACATGCAGAAATATAATAAATGTCATTAACTAGGTTGTAAAGATAAATATCCCCAAATTTGAGATTTTGCCTCAACAGCAGATGCTTTATAAAAGGGAATTTTCAGCAATTTCTTGTGACGCTCTTTTAACAATGAAAACTTTGTTTGTGGTTAAACAAGTGACTGATTTTGTGAGCCCACTCAAGCGACTTGTGTTTTAATATTAATATTTGATACACAATACAACTGAAACAAATAACTAGCAATAATACGTGCTAAGCCCAGTTCACAAAGCAACAAGAGCCCATTGATTTGTAACGTAGTGCTGGGGACATGTGTGACAGAATGAAGGAGCGTCCGGAGACAGCAAAGCTGAGAGAGCAGATTTAACAACACGTGTCAGGAAAGAAACGCTCAGCAGTTTTACTGAATCGGACTCATTTATTGATATAGCTGATTATAGGATGTAATGAGCAGATTAGCACTGCTGCAGTCCACATTAATACTGTTTTCTCCGCATAATGATCCTTACTGGGAGAAGAAAATATGTTTATTTTTAGGGAATGTTGACAGTATGAGTGAAACGGTTTATCGAAAGTCTGGCTAACTATTTAATGCACTAGCACCGCTGTAGTTAACATAACCGTTCTTAACAGCACAATCTTACTTTTGTTACAAAACTGTTCATTTTGTCAGCTATTTTCAATTTTAGTCCCGTGTTAAATGTCCTTCATGTTTAGTCAACCTTATCCTATGTTGTTTGAGTATTATAATTTTCTTCTAGTTTTCCCTCAAAGAAACCCTAAAGTATTTTATTCGTTCTAGTCGATGAAAACTTGACATTTTAGCATTTTTAGCAATAAGATTATTATGAATGAACCGTACAGCAGTGTTTGATTTACGAACGTTTCAGTTCACCCCCTCAACAACAGGAAGCAGACATGTCAAGCACACAAACTCTGTTCCATGATTACAATACGACATTTTATACGGACTGTTTCTCAAAGCACATCTGAACTGACCTTGGCCTCATTGCTGGCGACGGGTTTGGAAGGGAACTGAACCTCTGTGGCTTTCAGGATGGTGTTCTCCTGCAGGATGTCCTGCTGGGACTGGTTATGGCCAAATGGCTAGAGAAACAAATCAAGATTGCGAGGTTAAACATAACTGCAGCGTCTTAGAAATCAGGAAAACAACAAACCTGTAGACGCTTCTGAGAATATTCTCATTTGTTCAGATAATTGCTCCTCACCTTTCTACCATAGAGGCACTGGAAAAATATGACACCCACAGACCATACGTCCACCTTATTGGAGATCTTTGGAGGCTCTTTACCCACCACAAAACACTCCGGGGGTAAGTACCTTACAGCCGAAACAAGACACGACTGAGTAACATGCTTTAACAGGCTAAAGCAGAAGTGTTGGGAGTATCTGAGTGTGTTACCAGTAAGTGCCAGCCCCTTGAGAGGTCAGGTCCATCCCATCTACTCCATAGCTGTCATCGTCCATGATTTTAGACAGTCCGAAATCTGTGATCTTTATCTCTCCGCATGCATTTCCATCTACCAGTAAAATATTCCCTGCACACAACCACACACACAAATAAATACACATTCCCTATACTTTTTTATATCTTTCACATATGCATAATAGGGGTGGGTGGGGAAATAATACATATCCTACCATTCAAAAGTCTGAGGTCAGTTAGTTATATATATATATATATTTTTTTTAAGAAATCAATACTTTTATTCAGCAAGGCTGTATTAAACTGATCAAAAGAGACAAAACAATAACAATTCTGAAATATATATAAAGCTGTTGTTTTAAACGTTCTACATATCAATTAATCCTGAAAAGGTATCATTACTTTATTTTACAAAAATATAAAGCTATAAAGCAGTGCAACGGTTTTCAGAAAAGATATAAAGCAATGTTTTGTTTTTCAAGCAGAAAATCTGATTATTAAAATGATTTCTGAAAAATAATGTGGCACTTTTTTGTCGTTTTTACTATATTAAAAATAAATAAATTATAATAACTGTATATATATTTCTCAACGGTTTAAAACGGTATATACGTGGTATATATCTAAATGCACATACAGGTTAAAAACCAACCTGTATATAACCTGTGTATATACAAAAATAATAATAACCAGTTTGTGTATTTGAGTGTTCGACTGGTGTGTGAAGTAAAACGCAGAGAATGTGTGTTCACCGGGTTTGAGGTCATAGTGTATTATGGGTGGCTTGATCTCGTTCAGGTATCGTAGAGCATTAACAATCTGCATGACGATAGAGCGAGCTTCTTTCTCAGACATCAGCTTGTGCTGTTTCAAATAGAAATCCAGATCATTTCCTTCACAGTACTCCAAAACCGTGCAAAACCTGCGGGAAACAGAAACTGATGTCACGGATGTGTTCAGACGGTTGAAAGGTGAACTGTGCAGGGCTGGAGCTAACTCACGTGTCTGTGTCCAGGGAGAAGTAGTCGTACAGTTTCACTATTCTGGGATGATCCAGCTGTTTATGTATTCGGTATTCCCGACAGGCGTGTCTGCAGAGAACAGAGGCACGGGTTAACATGGCCAAAACAGGGGAGACCCAGGCGAACAGCGTCATGAGACACAGACGCGCTCCATTTACAGTTCTGTACTGAATAACAATGGGCATGGAAATACAGCCTTACATAACAATGTGCCCAAACCACGATATAAGGCTGCTACACATCAATTACACATTAAAAAAAGAAAGAGAAGTGGCAAAAACAAAAAATTAACAAAGTTAATAACAAGGGCAGCAGAGCAAACTTATCCATAGTGGTTCTCATTTGTCCTTCTCTTAAAGACTGATCACGTAACTTAAAAACACTCACTATGTGGTGACGACGTAGAAGGAATAGATGAGAAGCACTATGGATGAGAAGTTCGCTCTGCCGCCGCCGCCGCCTTATGTTGCATGCATCACATTATAGTGCGGTGTGCATGAAAATACAGAGTTTTGGCCGTTACAAAGTCTTCATCCACAAACAGACGTACATCGTCTGCAGATATAAGGTGTTTCATTGCACTTTAACAAGTAATCTGAACGGCCTGTATATGTGCACTATATTAAACGAGTCCTCACTAACTGAGTTTAATGCCACAGTTATGTTAGAGTGCATCTCATTCTTGTTTCTGTGACGGTGCATCGGTCTCGTCGTGAGGCGCGCGGTCCGGAGCGCTGTATGACTGATGCAGCAGTTCAATTCAACTTTACTTCAAATATATGTCTTTTGAATAGTTTATATTTAACGCGTTTGTTTATGTCCAATATTAGTGTTAAACTGTTGGACTTTAAATGAAATCTACTATTGATTTTCACCGTTGACTGATTTTGCAGAACATTTAGACTGATAACGTCCGTGCGCAGATGCGGCAGATTTGTCACATGACGCGTAATATGACAGTTGCGTCTGACTATATATGAACTAACTGTTTTAAATACAGTATTTTTATATTTAACATTAGTTTATCAGTATGTTTGAAAGTATATATTTTTTAGATTATAGGTGATTCCATAGGCTCTCTCTCTCGCGCACCTGCTCGGTTTAAAACACCAAATAGTTCTGCTATGACAAGTACAGATAGTCTCTCTCTTGCTCCAACAATGCACGATAATATCGTGTATCGTCGATCTCACGGGCTGACGATTTGACAAATGACCATATCGCCCAACACTAACATGCACATGATCATCTTCAAGGTTCACAACAACATACCGAACGGATTGTACAGCTGTTTTTTTTTTCTCTTTCGGTCAAATTTCACATGATGTCTATCTACCCTGTCTATGAAGTTAGGATAATTCACTTTTTTTTCCCGTTTATGCAATCTGAAATCGAATTCATCACTTGTGGTGATGGGCAGCATGCCTATGAAATCCATTTTATAGTTTCCCTAAATTGCATTAGATTTGTTTCCAAATTCAGAGTTTCCCATTTTATTTTCCTGGATCCTGTTTTTTTTTCTAGACTGTTTTAATGAAATGACAAATTAATGAAATGTACATAATTTAACAGCATTATCTATATTGATCTAATATAATCTTTATATTAGCCCAAGTAATACATTTCTGTCAGTTTCTTCAAGTTAAACCAGACTTTTATTTTGACGGGTTGCTGTGAAGACCTTTACGTTTCTGTCTGCGCCGTTCCATCTCAACAAGACGTGCAGAAAACACAGTATTGGTCTTTAAATAGTCTTTTTGCGGTTTAATATTCACAGACACTAGTCCATATCATGTTTTGATTTAAGTATACTAACCTACTTTTGATTTATTCATTCAAAATTTGACAAATTCTATGGCATTCTGCATTATACAGTGAACTGCATTTTCATGCCTGGATTCAGTGCTTGTTTTCCATATCCCAGAAATCATAGGGCCCTATACAGATTTAACAAAAACATTTCCTTGAATAGCATCAGAGAGGAGGAACATACTTGTGGTAATTTTCTTTCTTCTCCTCTCTCCAGTTTTTGTTGAGCTGATGAATCTTCACAGCAGTGTAGCGCTGCTCAATTAAGTCAAACGCCTGAAGAGCAGAATGATGAATCAAGCGATGCGTTTCTTTCTCAAAGGTCAGCTTATATCAGGCTGGGTTATAAATGAGGGGTAAGGGTACCTTGTAGACCTCACTGAAGCCCCCCCTGCCCAGCAGATGTAACAGCAGGTAGCGCTCATTCAGGGTGGGATGGTCCTTGAATCTGAGAAAGAATAAAACAATACAAATAGAGAAATAGGAGAAAAGGGGACGTTGGGTGGAAAATAATCATGTAAAACTAACTCATGTTTTGGTGAAACAAACAAACAAAAAATTTTCAGGTAACATATAAAATGTGAACCTGGACCACAAAACAAGTGACAAGTGAGTGACAAGTGACGTGACCTTCAGCCAAGTATGGTGACCCATACTCAGAATTTGTGCTCTGCATTTAACCCATCCGAAATGCACACACACAGAGCAGTGAACACACACACACACACACACTGTGAGCACACACCCGGAGCAGTGGGCAGCCATTTATGCTGCGGCGCCCGGGGAGCAGTTGGGGGTTCGATGCCTTGCTCAAGGGCACCTAAGTCGTGGTATTGAGGGTGGAGAGAGAACTGTACATGCACTCCCCCCACCCACAATTCCTGCCGGCCCGGGACTCGAACTCACAACCTTTTGATTGGGAGTCCGACTCTCTAACCATTAGGCCACGACTTCCCATAAACCATTCATAAGGGTCCGTTTTTTGTAAATTGATATTTCTACATCGTCTGAAGGTTGAGTAAATAATCGTTCCATTGATGTATGGTTTGCTAAGATAGGACAATATTTGGCTGAGATGCAACTATTTGAAAATCTGCAATCTGAGGGTGCAAAAAAATTAGGTACTTAGCAATGCATATTACTAATCAACAAATAAGTTGTTATATTTATGGTGGGAAATTTACTAAATATCTTCATGGAACATTATCTTTACTTAATATCATGATTTTTGACATAAAAGAACAATCTTTAATTTAACCCATACAATGTATTTTTGGCTATTGCTGGAAATATACCAGTGCTACTTATGACTGCTTTTGTGCTCCAGGGTCACAAATGTGTTGAACGTGGGACCCTTTACAGTCAGTAAACTCATGGCAGTGCTGTTACCATGAGGAGTCAATGTCTAGTAAAAATGAGAAAATAAATTGAAAAAGATCAGAGGCTGATGTCATTGTAGTGTGGGTACATACTGTGAACTGTCTTCATTGTTTATTCGTTTCAGCTCTCGGATGTGAAGATTTCGCACCCTCTCCAACCTCTCCAGCTCTGCCTGAATCTCTGCCTCCTCCTACAAAAGGCACAAATGCATAAAAAAAAAAAAAAAAAAAAAAAAACAAAACTAACATACATATGAAAAATCATATTGTGGTGTATTCTGCCATCGGGAAAAGTAATGCCGTTTTTAAAGAAATAATACTTTTAATAAGCAAAGACATGAAATCGATCAAAAGTAACAGTAAAGACATTGACAATGTTACAAAAGTATATGCTGCTCTTTGGAGTACTTCTGTAGAAACAAAGACAGACATTATTTGAATTTTTTTTTACATGTTCTGATCTAAATCATACAGTAGCCACTGAGCTTGAGCACTGACCTTTTTGAGATTGCCGAGTCTCAGTTTGAAGATCTCCTCCTGCTCATGGTACTCAGCTAAAGTTAGCCTGCAGGAGCATCAGAGGAACAGGGTTAAAAAAACCTCAATACATGTAATGGGCTAGGGAGATCTGACTGTCGAAGAGTGCAAAACAATCACAATTTGGAAGAAGCTGATGCAATTTCTCCACACTGGTTTCGTAGAGACTTGTGATGAAGCAGAAAAAAAAAACCCATCAGCTTAACTTCCAGCTTAAAGATCTTCTATAGGATTTTCAAGGCAGTTATTTGTGATTGTTAGTGATTTCGCTGCAGTTTTCAGCAGCACTCACAGCTGAGGGAGGCTGGGTTTGAGGAAAGGGTCGTTCTCTGCGCCGTTCACAGCCTTGGTCTTGCGTGGTTTGGGCTCAGAGATGGTGCTGGGCGACTGTGAGCTGCTGGCTGATGGTGGCTTTCTCTTAGCTAACAGTTTCCTCTGTCTCTCGATTTCTTCACGTTGTTGAATGATCCATTCCTGCTGTCTGCATAAAAACAGGCAATGAGAAACAGTTCATACAGGCCAATCTGTAACCTGTAATCAGGGCTGCTCTAAGACAAATTTAAGACTTTTTAAGATCTGCGCAAATAAAATTAGACTGCAGTTCTAGGACCCTATTGTATAGATTGCGCTATCTAGCCAATTCTATTCCAGAGCAATCACACTAATTTGTACTGCAATTGTTTTACAGTTTACTGCACTTTAAATGGGTCACACATCAGAAGCTAATGAACTGAAGTCTCGTATATTCACAAATCTTTCTTTCCATTAAAACTGAATTTACAACCAGAATTTATATAGAATATATTGAAATACATTAGGTTAAATATTACATTTAAACAATTAAACAACTACATAATTCCTTAAAAATAATAATACACAGATTTGAATAGCTAGTGCTTTTAAAAAGTATGTGAGCCGCTAATACATGCATACAAAAAAATAAACAAATAAATAAATAAACTATAGGGTCATAGACATGCAGTCTGGTATTGCAGGAATACCCTACTCACAACAACAGTCTTATTGAAACTGCACATTCATTCTCTGCCAGCAGGAGGCGCTTTCGGAACTGCAGAATTAGAACCGTTTCCACAGTAACAACAGAACACAAACCAGCAGCAGCTGACTTTGATGTGCATTTAATGAAATCAAAACCCTTTGAAGTTTAATCATCAAATTAAGCTATGTGGCAATTCTGGTCCATACCGAATTTTAAGACCTCCTGAAATCATAATTAAGACTTTCTTCTACAATTTAAGACTTTTTATGACCTTTAATTTGATACAAGTAAATACACAAGAAACCCACTATAGATAATTTGAGTGAAAACTGACAATTGTTAAGGGACTTTAGTCAAGTCACAGTATGCATAGTAGTGTCTCCTTTTATAAAGCTAGAGAGGACTGCATGTGCAAATACAGAAGTCTACTTTGGGCTTGTGCTCTCAATCTTCATTAAGCGTCTTACTTGACGAGGTTCTGGAAGGCGTAGCCGTCTGTCCACTGCTCTGTAAACGAGGCTCCGTGTCTCACAGAGGTGAAATGACCCAAACGCAGTCGATCCTGCATGCTCTTCTCCCGACACGCCTGCTTCTCCTGTGTGCTCTGGACAAATACACACAGTTTCAGAACAATCTCATTCAGTTTACTGTTGAAACTATAATGATGGCATTACACAGCAACTGTGAACATTTACAGATGAGCACTGAGTATTTTCACATTCAAAAGGTTTCTGAAATATCACCAGGATGCTTCACCTTCTCAATCAGAAGTTTTTTGCTCATGGTGATGCACTTGTTTAAACGTTCCTTGTACTTTTCTAGAAGCTTTTGCTGCTCATCAATTTGTCTCCTAAGATCACAGTTTGCCTGCACAGAAGAGGAAGAAAAAGTAGATATTTAAATAACGTTTATTTTTAAAGTTAGGATTACACCAAGTCTGATGCACCTAAAATTTGCAAGACACGGATGATTTCACATCAAAAGAGTTTACAGCAAATTTGTTTTGGAATCATTCTTATTAATTAATAAAATGAATAATCTCCTCTCACCCGCAGAAGATCATCTATCCTGCCCTCCTTCTTCTCCAGGTCCAGGTTCTTATTGCTCTCTATGGTGGCCAGCTTTACCACAGTCAGGTCAGTCTACAGGACAAACACACACCCATTTCAACAACTTATGATAGATATTCTTCAAATAGTCATTTTATGTTACAGGACTTCATTTGTGATCGAAACGGATTCCACTTTTTATTTTAATATGAAAATTAAATGACAATAGTCATGAAAACCTTTTACCATGCATTAACTTATTTGTGCTTCTTTCCAAACGCCTTAAATTTGGTACATTTTATTGTTTTATCATTATCCCAGGCACATTTCAACTCAAAATCATTTATGACAGCCATAAAAAAGGCTAAATCAAATATTTAAATATTTTTTTTTCCATTTTTCAAAAGTTAGCAGACTTGTTTACCAAGAAGAGTATTAAATTAACTACAAAAATCCATTTAAATTATTAATTGTTCTAAAACGACTGTTAATGAGGTTCTTGTTATTTGACAGTAAGTCCTACCTGAACACTCTTGACCGCCATCGTTCTCGTAGAAATCATAGAGTCCACAAAACACAGACTAGTGGGGGACGAGCTGCTCTGCCGGGTCTGAAACACACCGATTATAGATTAGTTGGTATGATTATAGTCTGAGGAATAATCATGGTTGCTCGATTATTACGATTATTATGCATTTATTCATTTCAAAACATTACTAGTATATAAAATCACATGAACAGTCTTTAGATTTTAAATTGTTATTTATTGTTCCCTTTTGAACCAGAAAGAAAACCGTAACCAATAATAGAACACAGCACAAAATAATAATAATAATAATACTAAAGACAACCAAAAGTACTTGGAAAACTTGGAAACAGTGAAAAAAAAAACACAAGAAACTGTCACCTCTCTTTCTCTTTCTCATTCTCTTGATCGATCGATGTAATAATTAATTCAAGTAGCTAAATGTTATGATTAATTCAAGTAAGTGTGATCTCACTGCACTACTTCATCTCAGTCTGGTCTGAAGCAGACAGAATGCGAAGCTAACAAGCGTCAAGTGATTTTGGTTTTTAAAATTGTTCAGTGCACAGCTAGCCATGTATTATCTCTTATGATTTTTCGCTCTTTAGCAGCAGTTTAAGGCAATATTTAAATGACACCCTGATTTACCCAAAATGCTCCCACACAATCCACTTTGGGCATTTATTTGGTGGAAATAAAGGATCGCTGTTTGGTTCATCTGTCACAGTTAATCTAGTGTGTGTAGTAGCCTCTGTTGCTCTGATAAGCGCTGCATTTTAAGCTAGTGCACCGCTAGTGTTTTCATTGTGTGCAAGTTGCAAGAGTTCCGTTCAGTGCAGCAGAAACACTTAGTGTAGCGGAGCCTTTACAATTAATTAACATTGACACTTTAAATCCTGCTGCACATACGGTAAAATGGTGGTGTAATGCTACACAAAAATTTTCAACAATCAACTTGCTTTTAATGTCAAGTTCAGTATGTTTCCAGTACAGCGGGTTAAAACAACAAAAAAGCTTTTTTTTCCCTTTTTTTATTAAACAGTAGATTACGGAGTATGTCTCTCTCTGTAAATAAATAAAGTCTGTCAATACTGCTGCAACACACTGTATTATTAATATTACAGTTTACAGTGAAGTTGGAGGAAGACACTGAAATGCTTTCACTTGTGGATGCTAAATAATTTAGCAAAATATATATTTTATTCCAATTATTAATTATTATGCTTCTATTCTATCGCATTCTGTCTTTTAGACACCCATGTGCACGTTAAGTGAAGTCTGTGAAGTTTAACAAAGACTGGCATCCTTTATTATTCAGATGTGTTCACAATAGCATCCTAAGGTTTCCCCAGACAGAGGGTTCCACACATGAAAGACCTCTATCAAACATTTCCTGTACAAATACATGTATTAGCCCCAATTAGCATTAACAGCAACCTGACATCAACATGAATCATCACACATTCAAAGTTCAGTTAATACAGATACTGCACTAAAATCCTATAGAATCTGCTCATAACAATAAGCATGGAGTGATGAAATCAGAGAATCTGATCACAAGTGTTCACAAGAACGCATGTTGCTACATGGCATCTCTTAACAGCAGCAGGTGTAAACAGGGTATGAAGGAGTGTGACACGTACGCTGGATCCCGGTGCAGAGTGGGAATGTGAGTTCTGGGGTGAGCGGATGACTGGTGGAAGACCTCTTACTGGACTGGACCCATTACCAGCCTGAAACTACAGATAGAGGGAAATAAACAAATCACGTAGTTGTAGACACCACCCCACTGAACACCACACAGACTGTGCTTTTTGGAGTTTGACAGCCACTGATAATGCTGTCACTGCATGGAAAAGCAACTTTTTTCACTCCGAGTGAAGAAAAACCATTTGCGCTTGGAATGACATGAGGGTGACTAGATGACAAATGTTATTATAGTTTTTAAAGGTGATGGCGTAATGTTAAAACACTTTCTGCTTTCCCAGCTTAATGTGGAGAGAATTATAAAAACCACCACACTTAAAACTTGGTTCAGTTTGAGCATCGTCCTGATGCTTCAGAATTTGAATCAGACCAACCCATTTTCAATTAATGTAAAATTGTGAATGAAAAAAAATATACATCCTTGTGTCTGACTTGTTCATCAGAACTGTCTTTGATCAATGTTAAATATTTCACCACTTCCGAAATGACTTTGATGTGACCAGAATATAACATTAATTGAATTCATATTTAACATTTATTATAAAAATACTACTCTTCACTATCCAATTACATCACTTAAGAAATTAAGTCCACCCTACATTATTTCCTTAAACATTTTCTGTTTTGCTTGAAAAGGTTGTTAACTATCCTGCAAATATGATTTCGTGTTTTTTAAACAACATCATCCAAGCTACAAAACACTACATATCAGTTACGCTTTCATTGAGCCAATGCCAACGATTTATCATATGCTTTCATTAGCTTCCCCACAAATTACTGACAGATACTCACATCAAAATAATCACTAATTTTGGGTCCCCGAATGACAGACTTCCCTATGAGAGAAAATAATAAAAAAAGATGTATGATAAAGCATATTAAGCTAAACATAAAGAACATACTAGAAAAGAGAGAGAGAGAGATAATGGTTTACCCTGACTGCTCTCTGACTGGATGTCAGCTTTCCTCTTCCTGCCCCGTGATGATTCAGAGTGCTTCTTTTCAGGAGTCTATAAATGAGAAACACACCATTTGTTATGAATATATTCAGGTCTTATTTTGCACCCGATGCACAATAACGCTGGCCTCAGCAAGCAATGAACACCGCATTTAAATTCATAGTCTCCCGAGAGCAAATCACAAATCTCTGAATAGTATAACGAGACCTATTGTGTGTCTTCAAACTGTATTTAATGACTCTTGAGTCTAAATGACTCTAAGAATATCCCTAATGTGAGCGTGCATAATCCGGGCCTGGACCAATAATCGCAGTCTATTTTCGGTCTCGCTGGGGAAAGGATGCAGAAATATCCTGCTCTTTTCAGCACAGACAAAGAGGGGTGTGCTGCCAAGGGCATCTTTGTATTCTGATCAGAGAGGAGTTCTCGCTCAATGGCTTGGACTGAACCCTCCACGTCTGCCACCAAACTCCAGCGCAGATTTTGATACGCTATTAAGAGATTAACCGCCTTTTATATTATACATTGCTCCTTCATATTAATTTCTCATAATCTAAGATTAATTTGAGATTATCATAGAAAATGATGAAGTTTTGTGTGGTCTAGGCCTGTGCTTTTCTGGAAACCACACCATGTATTTCCAAAGAGAGGAGTGCCGATGTAACTGAACCAAGAGCCTCAAAAAGCATCATTTGTGTCTCTTTTCAATTCTCACATGACTGGGACTGAGAGACTTACTGAAAATGCAGGAGAACTTCCTCTTTTCCCATCTGAGCCCTGCAACAGAGAAAGAGGAAGAAAGAATGAGAGAAGAGGAAAAGGGAAAGAGAAAACCAATAAAATGAGAGAATGACATAAGGAAAAAGGAAATGGGGAGAACAAATAAGTAAAGGGTAAGACAGAAATTCATGGAAAAAGGAAAATGGAAGAATAAGGAAAAGGGAATTAAAAATAAAGATGGAAAACCGGAAGAAAGGGTAAGGAAAATAAAAATACAAAAGTTCAAGGAAAAAGGAAGAAGGAAGACAGGAAAACAAATAAAAAAGGAAAACAGATGATGAAAGGATAATGAAAATGAAAAGACAATAATTAAAGGAAAGGGAAAATGGAAGGATGAGCAAAAGGAAATGAGAAAACAATGGAGGAAATAAATTAAGAAAAAGACAAGGAAAACAGAAAGACAATAAGAAATTAAATGAGAGAATGACAGCAAAATGGAAACAAAAGAAAATGAAAAGGAAACAAATGATAAAATGAAAGGACAGGAGAAGAAAAAAGGAACAGGAAATC
Source organism: Carassius carassius (assembly GCF_963082965.1). Taxonomy (NCBI): domain Eukaryota; kingdom Metazoa; phylum Chordata; class Actinopteri; order Cypriniformes; family Cyprinidae; genus Carassius; species Carassius carassius. The sequence goes on from NC_081773.1 coordinate 1,830,549, forward strand.
AGAAGGAAGTGAAAATCATACGAAAAGGAAGAAGAAAAGGGAAGTAAATGAAAATGAGAATGAAAGGAAAAAAAAAAGGAAAATACAGGAAGGACAGAAAATACAGGAAGAGGATAGGAAAGGGAGAAAATGAAGGTAAAAGAATATGACAAGAAAAAATGGAAGAAAAGAAAATATAAGGGAGAACATGACATCAAATGAAGCAAAAAGGCTAAAAAAAGAAGGAAAAATAATGAAAGAAAAAGGATAGAATAAAAAAAAGGGAATGTAAGGAAAGGAAGACAAAGAATGAAAAGAAAAATGAAAAAATAAGGAGAAAGGAGAAGGAACAGAGATGAAAGGAAAAGGATAAGGAAAAGCAAAAGGTAGAGGAGAGGAGGAACAGGAAAGAGTTTTTAGATGCGAGTGGGTCAGGAGCTGCAGACTACAGCACAGGACTGAAGCTGCTGTTTATAATTAGCTCTCAGTGACAATGACAGAATGTCACGGTGGCCCTAACGAGCCAGCACAGCCTGATATTGATGTTCTGCACGCGCCACACTGGCACTTTTGGGTCACAACGGCCACAAGCTCAAAGCAAACAGCACAAAGAAACACGCTCGCCATCAGAGAAAATCAATTACTAAAGCTCCAGTATAAGATGCTGACGCGATACACTGGCAAATATAATTCAGTGCATCAAAAAAGGAACAATCTGTGCTTCTTCATATGTCAGTCATCATTTGATAGAAGCTACAGACGAGTACACTACACTGCGCACGAAGCCTTCCTGAAATATAAAGAGTATGTAATCTTCATTCCGGTCATTTAAAATGGAAATCCTTGATATATACATATACTCAAAACCATAATAAATATGCAAATCGTCCTGCATTAAACATGTCATGTGCTTCAGACTGCAGTGTCGGAGGCTGTGATTAGCGTTCAGGGGATTATGGGTAATCTAGTGTATGTAGTCTTGAGGTGGGGCTGTAATGGAGGTTTTAGGGGAAGTCTGATGGGTGTGTGTGTGTGTCTACACTATCTAGGTGTCTGACATCTTGCATAATAAGCAGCTCACAGCCACATGAGAGGAGTTTGTTCTCAACCTTCCAGTTCACTTTCTCTCTCCCTTCATAACTCGCTCCATTGGTTTCCTCCTCTCTTGCTCTGATTTATGTCACAGCAGGTGTGTTGTGCGGGGGGAGGGGAGAACAGTTCTCCTTATTATAATATGTTGTGTGTGTGTGTGTGTGTGTGTGTGTGTGTGTGTATGTGCATGCACATGTGTAGTGCTTTGCCTGCTGATGGTTTAACTATCGTGGCTTATGACAGATGCCAACCCAGCTTGAGTCTGCTACAAAACCTAAACACACACACACACACACACACACACACACACACACAAATATAGTGACACAGCATCCTCTACAGCATGAGGCAGAAGCACAGCTCTCAGCACACACAGAACTAGAGCTTCATTACAGGGAACATTTCCCATCGGCCTGAGTCACACTCACACACCAGCATCAATTTCTATGTAACGCTTTGATTCAAAAGAAAACACAGCAGAATGTCTTTGCACCATCTGCTGAACTATGAACTGAGTTATTAACAACAGCATTCATCAGGACTCAACCATGCGAAGTTAGCAACAGAGCATCCATTACAGATCTCAATTTGGAGCAAACACTTCAGTGTACTCAGGTTATCCTAGGTTTATATGACTTTGTTCTTTCAGGTAAATCCAGTCGGAGTTATATAAAAAAAAAATATTTGATCTTTCAAGCTGTTTAATGTCACTCAGCAGGTGTTGCATGCATCAGTCCAAAAGAAGTTAAGTAAAAAGAAAAAGTAAAAGGACTCACACGGCTTTAATCTAGCTTGTGCTCACTGTTGTACACGGAAGAAGATTTGGGAGGATGGCAGTATGAGGTATGAGCAGTATGAGGTCGGCATATTCCTTACTTTAGCAAAGGAAGACGTTAGGTTACTTGCATAACCCCGGTTCTCTGAGAACAGAGCGAGGTATCTTACTATGGGAAATAGAAAATGGAAGCACCAATTACACCACGTCTGTCCGAAGGACAGACCAATCATAGCTCATGACAAGGAGCCCACCCCCACTCCTAATACATAAATATGTGATCCTCGAAAATTACATTCTAAGCATGCTCTTCCCCAGTGTTTTGCAAGTATCTCACTATGGGAATGATCTAGCCAAATCCAGAAATGCATGCTTTCTGAAGCTTCCGAACAGACCTGGCTGCTCTCTTAATTCTCAGCACATAGAGACTCTTTCACCTAGATATCACACTATAGAGGCTGTGTCTGTTCCCCGAACTAGAAAATACAAAAAAACGTCCAAACCAAGTTAAGAGTAGCAATTTAATTGAGGTCCAACAAACAAAAAACAGATGCAATATGGATAAACAAATGATAAAGCTTGGCTTATTAAATATTAGGGCTGGGTAAAACAATTGATTTTTCGATTAATCGTTTTTTAAAATGTGGTCGATTCAAAATCGATTCTCAAAGGTCATGAATCGATTTTTTCCCATATTTATTTCCGCAGACATTGAACGTAAGATTAGCGTTAATCTAATTACAAATCTTCTCCACTAGATGTCACCCTCTTATGTGCCTTGTGCGATGTTACCAACGAACCTGTCATTCATTCCTTCAGTTTAAAGCAGTGGTTCTGAACCCGCGGCCCGTCACGAATTCAAATGCTGCCCACCATTTGCTGAACACACACGCACAACTTTTGCAACTCACTTGAAGTTAAAGCAAATGGAAACACCATATACTACGCAGCAATCATCCTTAATTGAAGAAATGTGGCAAAACATCTCTGGAGAGAACCTCATATTATTAAATTCGAAAGTGCTCTCCATATTTGGATCAACATAGGCTACATTTGTGAACGCACATTTTCTGCAATGTCGCGCATCAGGTCATGCTCCAGTTCGCGTCCAGACTGCATCTTGCGTCCGCGAGTCCGCTATGGACCGCTAGGCAGGCATGATGTAAACATCGCCATCGGAGAGTGTATACCGAGGCTCTGAGCAGACGACCGCACGGACAGGTGCGCGTGGTCAGTAGTCTTCAAAAGCACAATTGCACATGTTCAGGCAGTGTGAAGAAGCCCATTGCCAATCGAACCAATCGGGCCGGGCTCGGGCTTGGGCTTGTGCGGTAAATGAGCGGTCATGTAATGTGTTTCGATTAGCGCGAGAAAGATGCGAAAATGTATGCTGAGTAGTTGAAACGGAGGCTTTCCTCTGACGATTACGTTTTTTTGTAGCACCAGCAACTAAAGCAAAGTCTGAGGTTTGGAAAAGTTTTGACCTTGTTTATAATGAGAATGAGTGAATAATGACGCACCATCAGTGAGCTCAGGAACGCGCTGAAGCCATCTACAGTGGATTCAATCATTTTCCTCCACAAAAACAGGTAGGCCTTACCTAATCTTGGTGAGTAAATGTTTTTCAAATAATAACTAAATATTATTTGAGTCTTAAATGCATAATGTAGACAGAGTAGGCTATATAAGCTAATGTTGGCATTATTATTTTATTATGTCAGCTGCTATGGCGAAGCAAATCCGGCAGAGCCTTTATCTTAATTCATTTCGTTATTGCCAAATACCCATCTTAATTTAGAATTTATCTTAATTAAATTTTTTAAGAAAGACTTGTATTTATTGGTGCATTGGCCTATTTATATGCTAAATGAGCCTATACCTAGGGCTATTTATATAGTGCTGAGATGTTACGATGTTACAGAGGACTTATTTTATTTCTTTGTTGTGGCCTATTACGTTAGTCATGTATAAACTATGTTAAACCATGTAAAATGACTCCTTCCTGACAAAAGGCAAAAGAGCTGCGTGCGTGTACATTTTAATAATGTCGGGCTGTAAATGGGTTCGGGCTTTTAAAAAGCTGTCAATCAAAATGTACTTGTCGGGCTCGGGCCGAAATCTGTCGGTCTTAATAGAAAATCGAAATCGAATCGAGAAACGAAATCGAATCGATTTGAGAGCTTGTGAATCGAAATCGAATCGATCTGGAATGTCTGAATCGATACCCAGCCCTATTGAATATCAGATCCCTTTCTACGAAAACACATTTTGTAAATATGATCACTGATCATAATCTAGATGTGCTCTGTTTGACAGAAATCTGGCTAAAACCTGATGATTACATTATTTTAAATGAGTCCACCCCCCAAGATTACTGTTATAAACATGAGCAGCGTCTAAAAGGCAAAGGGGGAGGTGTTGCTTCAATTTATAACAATGTTTTCAGGATTTCTCAGAGGGCAGGCTTCAAGTATAACTCGTTTGAAGTAATGGTGCTTCATATAACATTATCCAGAGAAATAAATGTTAATGATAAATCCCCTGTTATGTTTGTACTGGCTACTGTATACAGGCCACCAGGGCACCATACAGACTTTATTAAAGAGTTTGGTGATTCTACATCTGAGTTAGTTCTGGCTGCAGATAAAGTTTTAATAGCTGGTGATTTTAATATCCATGTTGATAATGAAAAAGATGCATTGGGATCAGCATTTATAGACATTCTGAACTTTATTGGGGTTAGACAACACGTTTCAGGACTTACTCGTTGTCGAAATCATACTCTAGATTTAATACTGTCACATGGAATTGATGTTGATAGTGTTGAAATTATGCAGCCAAGTGATGATATCTCCGATCATTATTTAGTTTTGTGCGAACTTCATATAGCCAAAATTGTAAATTCTACTTCTTGTTACAAGTATGGAAGAACCATCACTTCTACAACAAAAGACTGCTTTTTAAGTTAACTTCCTGATGTATCCGAATTCCTTAGCATATCCAAAACCTCAGAACAACTTCATGATGTAACAGAAACTACGGACTCTCTCTTTTCTAGCATTTTAAATACAGTTGCTCCTTTACGCTAAAGGAAGGTTAAGGAAACTAGTCTGACACCATGGTATAATGAGCATACTCGCACCCTAAAGAGAGCAGCCCGAAAAATGGAGCACTGCTGGAGGAAAACAAAACTAGAGGTATTTCATATTGCTTGGCGGGAAAGTAACCTATCCTACAGAAAAGCATTTAAAAACTGCTAGATCTGATTACTTTTATTCTCTTTTAGAAGAAAACAAACATAACCCCAGGTATTTATTCAATACAGTGGCAAAATTAACGAAAAATAAAGCCTCAACAAGTGTTGACATTTCCCAACATCACAGCATTAATGAATTTATGAACTACTTTACTTCTAAAATCGATACTATTAGAGATATAATTGCAACCATTCAGCCGTCAGCTACAGTATCGCATCAGACAGTGCACTATAGACCCCCTGAGGAACAGTTCCACTCATTCTCTACTATAGGAGAGGAAGAATTGTATAAACTTGTTAAATCATCTAAACCAACAACATGTATGTTAGACCCCATACCATCTAAGCTCCTAAAAGAGGTGCTTCCAGAAGTCATAGATCCTCTTCTGACTATTATTAATTCCTCATTGTCATTAGGATATGTCTCCAAAACCTTCAAACTGGCTGTTATTAAGCCTCTCTTCAAAAAACCACAACTTACTGTATAAGTTGTAAATGTACTGTAAATAACTATCTGTGTCAACTGGTTTATGCTTATGCCATTTATGACATTACTCCGATAAAAGAAAATGATTTAACGCATTTACATGACCACATGCATTTCGGCTTATTAACCCTATCAAGTCGATTAACGCGGATACGCGTTTTGAGTCATTTTCTCCTGATAACCCCGAAAAGAACTTAATTACACTTTCAGTTTTAATCGTACAGATAAGAGCAATACATCAATCGAATCTGTAAAGGGTCTACTTTTTTTTGGATAGACATAATAACAACAAAACTTTGTGCACTTATAAAATAAAGATAACAAACAAGGTGTGCTTTCTGCAGCCTTTGTCTGCGCTGATCTTTATTTACAAACACGTCATTAAAATGAACTGTAACTCCGTAAATACTCAACGAAAATACATGAGAGAGATATCTATAGAAAGCTTGACATGTCTATTTTTAAACTAAACAAGTGCCGCCGAAAACAGATATTCCTGTGATAAAGTAATCCATATGAAAACAACGCGATGTCTGTTTTTCATGTCTCCCTTCATTATATCTAATGTGACCACGCCCCCGCGCCGAACGCGCTATTCAGATTCAAACTGAAGCGCGCAGCTTGAATACGCCCATAACAGAAGAAAAAGCAGCAAGACTGTTCAAGTTTTTTTTATTTTACTGTTTGCTTCGCGATGAGAGGAATAACACATAATTCACCCCAAAAAGATGTGATTTGGTTGAGGATTTGAGAAATGGATTTCCTCAGAAAAAAAGAATGAAGCACTTTATTCAGCAGAGATCATAAACATGAGTAAGTCTCTTTTTATTTATTTATATACTTGTACTAGTTTTCACATAACGTGTAAACGTTTTACTAGTTAGACTTTTTCCAAACTATAATTCCTGACTAAATGTATAATCAAGTGAAACATTATGAAGTTTCAATAACAATATACAACACTATACCCTTCGAAAGCTTGATGTAAATAATATAAATGTAACAAATAGATAACTGTAACAAATGTAAAAACAATGCTTTTCTTTCCATTTATTCCCCCTAAAAACCCAGAAAAATATTCTCAACTCTTTTCAACATTAATAATAATGATGATAATAATAACAACAAACGTTTTTTTTTTTTTTTTTGTAGAAAATAAGATTGTTAAAAGGATTTCTGAAGGATTGTGTGACTGGAGTAAGCATGCCAAACAATTTGTTTGAAAGTCAGCTTTGATTGTTTCTAATAAACTGTTTAACTGCTCCCCCAAGTGGATATTAAATTATGTTGTGGGATAATTAAATATATTCTTAATAAACTACAAACATAAAATTATATAGATTTATTTTGTTCTCACATTCTCTCTTGTAACTCCTCACTCACAGTGGCACAGATGACTGAATGGCTCATTATGCAGCTCATTATGCGGCCCTTTGTCTTCTCAGGTGTAAATCACAATGATATTCATGGTAGTTGACGCCTACTCGCATATGACTTTTACCAACAAAAAGTGTCTTAGAAAATTTAAATCAATATATTGTTTTCTGTGAGTGAGTAAACAAGATGATTTTCACATCATTTAGAAAGAAAATTTCTAGGCTACAAGCTCCAGTTCTCAAAAATCCCGGGAACCATTGTTCTTTATGTGTTTTTTTGCCTTATTCAAGCGTTTTAACATTTTTAGTTTTTCACTAACCACGCATAATATTTTTCTCAAAAACACAATCATGTACATACATGCATTTCACATATTATTACAGCCCAGTTTGTGCTGATTACAGTGAGATTAGTCTTTACCCATTTAGATATTTATAAGAAACTGAAAAAAGCACAAATGTCAAGGCATGACAAAACTTCTCCAGGCCCCAAAAATACCCTTAGACTCCAGAGGGTTAAGCATAACGGACTTAACGTGCATGTAAATGCGCTCAATAAATGAAGAAAGCCAATCTTTTGTGTTAAAGTATTTGAATTTGTATTTTCGGAAATTGTTCAACGAGGACATGCAAACTGGTCAGACTAAGAGCAGTTCAGAACCCCCTTATGAGAAGACAAAATCAAAGGACCGTGACGTCGCCCGGTATGGCGCAGCCGGGGCCCCACCCTGGAGCCAGGCCCGGGGTTGGGGCTCGTATGCGAGCGCCTGGTGGCCGGGCCTCCCCCCACGGGGAGGGACTAGCTCTAGGGACGTGGAACGTCACCTCACTGGCGGGGAAGGAGCCTGAGATTGTGCGTGAGGTTGAGAGGTTCCGACTAGCGATAGTCTGGCTCACCTCTACGCACAGCTTGGGCTCTGGAACCACACTCCTCGAGAGAGGATGGACTCTTCACCACTCTGGAGTTGCCCATGGTGAGAGGCGGCGGGCTGGTGTGGGTTTGCTTATAGCCCCCCAGCTCAGCTGCCATGTGTTGGAGTTTACCCCGGTGAACGAGAGGGTCGCTTCCCTGCGCCTTCGGGTCGGGGATAGGTCTCTCACTGTCGTTCGTGCCTACGGGCCGAACGGCAGTGCAGAGTACCCAGCCTTCTTGGAGTCTCTGGGAGGGGTGCTGGAAAGTGCTCCGACTGGGGACTCCGTCGTTTTACTGGGGGACTTCAACGCCCACGTGGGCAACGAAAGTGACACCTGGAGGGGCGTGATTGGGAGGAACGGCCCCCCTGATCTGAACCCGAGCGGTGTTCAGTTATTGGACTTCTGTGCTAGTTACAGCTTGTCCATAACGAACACCATGTTCAAGCATAAGGGTGTCCATCAGTACACGTGGCACCAGGACACCCTAGGCCGTAGGTCGATGATCGACTTTGTGGTCGTTTCATCCGACCTCCGGCCGTATGTCTTGGACACTCGGGTGAAGAGAGGGGCGGAGCTGTCAACCGATCACCAACTGGTGGTGAGTTGGTTCCGATGGCGGGGGAGGAAGCTGGACAGACTCGGCAGACCCAAACGTACTGTGAGGGTCTGCTGGGAACGTTTGGCCGAGTCTCCTGTCAGAGAGATCTTCAACTCCCACCTCCGGCAGAGCTTCGACCGGATCCCGAGGGAGGCTGGAGATATTGAGTCCGAGTGGACCATGTTCTCCACCTCCATTGTCGAAACGGCCGCTCGGAGCTGTGGCCGTAAGGTTTTTCGGTGCCTGTCGAGGCGGCAATCCCCGAACCCGGTGGTGGACACCGGAAGTAAGGGATGCCGTCAAGCTGAAGAAGGAGTCCTATCGGGCCTGGTTGGCTTGTGGGACTCCTGAGGCAGCTGACAGGTACCGGCCGGCCAAGCGGACTAAAGCCCGGGTGGTTGTGGAGGCAAAAACTCGGGCCTGGGAGGAGTTCGGTGAGGCCATGGAGAAGGACTATCGGTCGGCCTCGAAGAGATTCTGGCAAACCGTCCGGCGCCTCAGGAGAGGGAAGCAGTGCCCTACCAACCGTGTTTACAGTAGAGGTGGGGAGCTGATGACCTCAACTGGGGATGTCGTTGGACGGTGGAAGCAATACTTCGAGGATCTCCTCAATCCCGCTGTCAAGTCTTCCATTGAGGAAGCAGAGGCTGAGGGCTCAGATGTGGACTCGTCCATCACCCAAGCTGAAGTCACCGAGGTAGTCAAGAAACTCCTCGGTGTCAAGGCACCGGGGGTGGATGAGATCCGCCTTGAGTACCTCAAGTCTCTGGATGTTGTGGGGCTGTCTTGGCTGACACGCCTCTGCAGCATCGCGTGGCAGTCGGGGACGGTGCCTCTGGGATGGCAGACCGGGGTGGTGGTCCCTCTTTTTAAGAAGGGGGACCGGAGGGTGTGTTCCAACTACAGGGGGATCACACTTCTCAGCCTCCCTGGGAAAGTCTATGCCAGGGTACTGGAGAGGAGAATCCGGCCGATAGTAGAACCTCGGATTCAGGAGGAACAGTGTGGTTTTTGTCCAGGCCGTGGAACACTGGACCAGCTCTATACCCTCTACAGGGTGCTGGAGGGTTCATGGGAGTTTGCCCAACCAGTCCACATGTGCTTTGTGGATTTGGATAAGGCATTCGACTGTGTCCCTCGCGGCGGCCTGTGGAGGGTGCTCCTGGAGTATGGGGTCCGGGGCCCTTTGCTAAGGGCTATCCGGTCCCTGTACGACCGGAGCAGGAGCTTGGTTCGTATTGCCAGCAGTAAGTCAGACTTGTTCCCGGTGCGTGTTGGACTCCGGCAGGGCTGCCCTTTGTCGCCGGTTCTGTTCATGATTTTTATGGACAGAATTTCTAGGCGCAGCCAGGGGCCGGAGGGGGTCAGGTTTGGTGACAACACGATTTCGTCTCTGCTCTTTGCGGATGATGTTGTCGTGTTGGCCTCATCAAGCCAGGACCTTCAGCATGCACTGGGACGGTTTGCAGCCGAGTGTGAAGCGGCTGGGATGAGAATCAGCACCTCCAAATCCGAGGCCATGGTCCTCAGTCAGAAAAGGGTGGCTTGCCCACTTCAGGTTGGTGGAGAGTTCCTGCCTCAAGTGGAGGAGTTTAAGTATCTTGGGGTCTTGTTCACGAGTGAGGGAAGGATGGAACGGGAGATTGACAGACGGATCGGTGCAGCTTCTGCAGTAATGCGGTCGATGTACCGGTCTGTCGTGGTGAAGAAAGAGCTGAGCCGCAAGGCGAAGCTCTCGATTTACCGGTCAATCTACGTTCCTACTCTCACCTATGGTCATGAGCTTTGGGTCATGATCGAAAGGACAAGATCACGGATACAGGCGGCCGAAATGAGCTTTCTCCGCAGGGTGGCTGGGCGATCCCTTAGAGATAGGGTGAGAAGCTCAGTCACCCGGGAGGAGCTCAGAGTAGAGCCGCTGCTCCTCCACATCGAAAGGGGTCAGCTGAGGTGGCTCGGGCATCTGTTCCGGATGCCTCCTGGACGCCTTCCCGGGAAGGTGTTCCGGGCGCGTCCCAGTGGGAGGAGACCCTGGGGAAGACCTAGGACACGCTGGAGAGACTATGTCTCCCGGCTGGCCTGGGAACGCCTCAGTGTCCCCCCAGAAGAGCTGGAGGAAGTGTCTAGGGAGAGGGAAGTCTGAGGTTCTCTGCTTAGACTGCTGCCCCCGCGACCCGGCCCCGGATAAGCGGAAGAAGATGGATGGATGGATGGATGGACATGCAAATTCAAAACAGAATGGATATTTCTCAGATAATTACCAAGAATAAAAGATGTGGTCATATGTTTAGCACAAATGCTTACTCAAAATGAACTGATAAAAGATATAACGAAATCAATATATTCTGACCAGGCCCTCATGTTGTACCAAACCCATAAGACTTCTGTTTATCTTTGAAATACACATTTAGATATTTTAATTAGTCAGTCAAAGTCATTCAAAGTCCATAGCTCATTAGATTAGAGAGTAGCATTTTTCTAAATATTTTGCTATATTACATGTTTTCACAAGTTTTATTTACAATGTAAATGTTTAAATAAAACTTATTTGAGACTTAATCATTTCAATGCATTACTATTTTTAATAAGATCAACAAAAATTTAACTTCTTTTGTTTTTTTTATTTTGTACTGTTCTCTAAGGTCCACTTATGTTATCAAGATTTTTTACATCAAAAAACATCATCATATAGAAGTAATAAGCTATTTTCTGTCCTGTTTTTAAGCCCCTCATCAGATCGCTCTGTTTGAATTGGTGTAGAGGATTGTAGACTCGGAAGTAAATGCCCACTGCTACATTGGCTAACACTTGTGTATGTTTGACAGCTTACATTCCTCATAGATGGTCGCTACTGTGATTTAAGTCATAAATACATATATAACTCAATACATATCAAATGATTTGTAAGAAGAGGAAGCAATAGTGACCATGTAAACAGGAAAAAACTAAATTTTGCGACATTCCATTCGGATCAAATATTATATAATATAAGAGTTGCACAGCACTGTCTTTTAGTTTCAATCTTTCTGAAAATCCGTGGTAAAATTAAGGGAACAAAGGACCAAGTTCTTACTGATTGGGTCTGGATCTTCATTAAAAACAAGGTTCATTCACTCTTTCCTAACTTTGGCAACGCAAGTTGTTTTTCCACAACTTGTCACTGCACAGCATCTTATTTTCTTCAGAGCCATCATTATCGGTTGGTTACATGTGAGAATCGGTGGGCGGGGCTAAACAGACAGTGATGCAGACTCAGTGGGTGGAGCTAAACAGGCAGTGATGTAGAAACGGTGGGCGGAGCTAAACAGGCAGTGAAGTAGAAGCAGATGCTGATCTGTGGAGGAAGTGCTTATCCACACTATTACATCATAGAGTTGTACATTCTAAAAGCTGTTATTTGGGCAGACTGCCTTCATACTCAAAACTTTGTTGTTAGCTTGTAAGCATTTTTTAGACTAACAACTGAGTTTTGAGTTCTGAAACTTACAGGATGATTTTATAGTACAATGTGATCTCTGATATATGTCAAAAGATCACTGGAATTTTGGTTTTTCAGTTGACCCCTTTAAAAAAATCATGAAGACATCATAAATGAAAATGATATTTATCTAACAGAGACCTGACTGAAGCAAGGCTGTTTGAACATCCATTTGACATCTATATTTGATATGCTCTGTGTATATGGGTTTATCAAGCTTTATACGTGAATAAAGGCCAAAAAAGGACTTTTAATGGAGGGATGTAAATTTCTATAAAATATCTTCATTTGTGTTTTGAAGATGAACAAAAGGCTTATTGGCCAATAAATTAAGCTGCTGTTAATCTTCAGGTTATTAAATATCAACTAGGGCATTAACATCAATCAGTTGCTAACTGCAATTAATCAATGTTATAAATCATGATGTGATTATTTCCCACTGAATATTCTGTTAGAAAACACATCACAGTATGTAACAGGTATATGGTTTAAAGGTGTTTGTACGATCATACAGAATTAAACTCACCTCTGACTCTTTATCACTGGAGGAGCCCAAGCTACCAAAACTGTGATTGGAACATTCGTTGTTTGTCAAGGTCTGCAAAGGAGAAACACATTTACATGAGTCGATGCAGATGAGCCAGGCAGATGAATATGAGGTATTCATGCAGCAGGTGTTATGAATTAATTATTTGACAACTTCAAGGAGAGGACAGTTGTATAAGCAAGGCAACATTACACAACAATAGAGAATTGCATGTTTCAGTATGATGCCCACTGTAACCTGACATGAACCTCACGGTCACAATGTCCTCCCTTTCAGAAAACACTAATTTCTTCAAAAGCTCATCATGAAAGTAGGAAGACTTTGAGCCTCTGCCATGAAACTGGCTGTGTTTGAAACAACATTAAGTCAAGCAGCATCCAGAGGCAAGAAGCCTAAGTTTGTGTAACATCCTATTAGGGCTGCACAAAAAAAACTATTAAATAAACATGCAAATTTATGCAATTTCACTGATTAAATGTTTGGTCAGTGTGTTTTAGAGTGAAGCACGGCACTGTGTTCTTTTAAGGGCTCCCTGTTTTCCGCCAGATTAAACATTTGATAGTTTACATTTGAAAATCTAGAAATTAAGATTAAATGTGTGATTTTATATCTGAAATGCAAACATTTGATAATTTTAATTATATTCACAATATAATAAGTTCTGGGGGTGCAACTAGGGCTGTGACGGTTGCCGTGACAACCGCGTCACCGCGGTGGTCGGTTGCTACCGCGGTTGTCTACTGCCACCGGCGGTAGTGCACGTGACGTCACAAACATAATACAAAGTTTTGTATATAAGTGTAATAACTGTAATAGTTGCAAATTCTAAGTCTATGGTAGTGATGCACCGAAATGAAAATTCTGCGCCGAAACCGAAACCGAAAATTTAGGATGCACTTGGCCGAAAACCGAAACTGAAGCCGAAAATGGCTTCTTTTAAAAACGTATATATATATTGCTTGGATTTAATGGATCTGAATTGAAAAATCACAATATAATAATCAAACTTTTATTAACAGTTACATAACAAAACATAACATTTTTAACAATAAATATAAATAATAATTATTCTTCAAGTTTTATGTTCCATTAAAAATTGTGCAAAAAATTTCACAATTTTGGAGATTTTTGCAGGACAAATGCTACATATTGCAACTTTGGTGTCCTCTCGTATAGGGCTGTCACTTTTGTGAAAAAAAAATCCTGTTTGATTTTTGAGACATAGGCAAAGTGTTCATTGAATCGTTAGTAAATTGCCTATATTTGGCGTTGATCCGTTTTTCAACGCCAAATATAGGCAAATCCACTGACAACTAAACAGGCATTAGGGCGAACGTAAAGAGGGCGCTTGAGACGCGCACAAGTCAGCAATGTGGACTGCCATAACATCAATGAAAAACATTACTGAAGGCTACATTGATATTATGCACTAATAGGCTCTGTGTGTGTGTGTGTGTGTGTGAGTGTGTGTGTGTGTGTGTGTGTGTGTGTGTGTGTGTGTGAATCAGAACCTGCAGTTGCTGCTGCGAGCGTATAGTGACGAGCTGGACGCGAGAGAAGGCCGTTAAAATCGATTCCCTGTTTTCGTTTTCAAAACTTGTGTTGGTTGGTCCGATCGATTGTGCAGCTTTTGTGACAAGCCTTTTTTGATTGTGACAGCCCTTTGACATGCTTAATCTTTGATAGGCAGACGCGTGATAACAGCTCGACTGTGAGTAAAACCGAAGCGCTTGCGCACGGATGGGAGGGGCGGGTGACATTCATTTTCGGTTTACGTTTTAGGCTGTTTTTTTTATTTCGGCCCGAAACCGATAATGCCATTTCGGCCGAAAATTTTCGGCGGCCGAAATTTCGGTGCACCCCTAGTCTATGGTAATTAACAAATTACCTCAAACACAGCGTTTCCTTTAGATTGGCAGATTTGAGCGCAGGAAAATACAGTTTATACATTCAGCAAATTAATTTAGTGCTGGGCGATGGATCTTGTTGGGAAAGCAAATACCACCTCACCGATCTGGAGTCATCTGCATTCATGTCACCCATCAGCATTTGCACAAGTTCTCGTGATCGCAAACGCTGGCTGGTAAGGTTTGGTGAGGCTTTCTCCAAACTGGCCAAATACAAACGAGACCGCGATAAATAAAAGATGGAAACAAGAAATATGGCAACGATTCCTATTTCAAAGAGAGCGCGGACAGATGAGGAGTTACTGAGCTTGCTTGGTGGCGGAAAGTTAACCGGACGCAACACAACCGCGTTGCTACAGGTTTAGTCTGTCTAGTATCTATACAGGACATTTGAACTCTGTGTCAGTAGCCTACATCACAGACCGGACGGGGATTTATCATGTCATGTTGTGCTACATCCAGTGTAGCATCACTGATTATAATGAGTATTTTGTTGCGCTGCATTGCTCGCGTCCGTTAGACAGGGTGTATTTAACTTTCTTATTTAGGCTACTTTCTTGTAGCCTAAATAAACATTATTTCTTTGATATTTATTTTAGTGTTTTGCAGACGGCGTTCACTGACAGAAGTGCTCAAATAAACACGAACTGACGAGTTAAATAGGATGTGTTAGAGGAGTGAGACAGTGCTGGGCTGATTTCTAGACGTGCATAGGCTACATATAAATATATCCTGTATATAATATATATAAAATATATTACATGCATGCACAGTTTAAGTCAGCTTTAATCACCTTTTTTGGTAATTCCATGAATTAACTGACCACGACACTGTTTGCATATAGTTTATTTTGCAGTTTGATATGAAAGGATATGCACAAAGGAAGCACGCACCGCCTTTGAGCACAGGACCGTCCGCGCTCGCTTAACTTGCACCTGATAATAAAGTGAAGTGGAGCGCGTGTCTGAAACGTTTCCTGTTCAGTCATTCTGCGAGTCTGCGACTGAATAAATTCACTTCTTGTCATGAGAAAAAGTGACAGAAGCAGCAGTTGTGAGTGGGTGGCCATCCCCGCCCCTACGTAAAATAATTTGAATACGTTAAACTGGAAAAAAATTATCGCCTTGGTTAATGAGCAAATTTTGACACTAATATATATATATATATATATATATATATATATATATAATTTTTTTTTTTTTTTTTTTTTTTTTCAAACACCGCGCCACCGGCGGTTGTTGGTCCATGACTACCGCGGTGGTAAAAATAAGCCACCGTCACAGCCCTAGGTGCAACACAATGAAAATTCTTGGCCGAAGCCGAACAAAGTGAAACATTGGACCAAAGGCCGAATACCGAACATGGTTTTTCACGTTTGTATCACAATTGCATAAATTAAATAGCCATTAAAATTAAATTAATAAAAGTTAGTAAAATAATACTTCTTGGCCATTTTTTGAGACTCCCTTATTGAATCAATCATGTATATTTTACTGTACAAATAAAAGCAGCCTTGCTGAGCAGAGTAGACATCTTTTAAAACAATTAATATTATTGCCTTTTTTTATTTTACTTAATAGAACAAAAGAGGGTTTTTTTCACTATTTTTGGCAAAATAATTTCAGTTGCCGAACATTTGGTGCATACCTAATTATTTCAATATCTACAACCCGAATTTTAAAAAACAATTTCAACCCGTTTTTTAAATTTTAATAAAATGAAAACTAAAAGACTTTCAAATCACATGAGCCAATATTTTATTCACAATAGAACATAGATAACATAGCAAATGTTTAAACTGAGAAAGTTTACAATTTTATGCACAAAATGAGCTCATTTCAATTTTGATTTCTGCTACAGGTCTCAAAAAAGTTGGGACGGGGCATGTTCACCATGGTGTAGCATCTCCTTTTCTTTTCAAAACAGTTTGAAGACGTCTGGGCATTGAGGCTATGAGTTGCTGGAGTGTTGCTGTTGGAATTTGGTCCCATTCTTGCCTTATATAGATTTCCAGCTGCTGAAGAGTTCGTGGTCGTCTTTGACGTATTTTTCGTTTAATGATGTGCCAAATTTTCTCTATAGGTGAAAGATCTGGACTGCAGGCAGGCCAGGTTAGCACCCGGACTCTTCTACGACAAAGCCATGCTGTTGTTATAGCTGCAGTATGTGGTTTTGCATTGTCCTGCTGAAATAAACAAGGCCTTCCCTGAAATAGACGTTGTTTGGAGGGAAGCATATGTTGCTCTAAAACCTTTATATACCTTTCAGCATTCACAGAGCCTTCCAAAACATGCAAGCTGCCCATACTGTATGCACTTATGCACCCCCATACCATCAGAGATGCTGGCTTTTGAACTGAACGCTGATAACATGCTGGAAGGTCTCCCTCCTCTTTAGCCCGGAGGACACGGCGTCCGTGATTTCCAACAAGAATGTCAAATTTGGACTCGTCTGACCATAAAACACTATTCCACTTTGAAATAGTCCATTTTAAATGAGCCTTGGCCCACATGACACGACGGCGCTTCTGGACCATGTTCACATATGGCTTCCTTTTTGCATGATAGAGCTTTAGTTGGCATCTGCTGATGGCACGGCGGATTGTGTTTACCGACAGTGGTTTCTGAAAGTATTCCTGGGCCCATTTAGTAATGTCATTGACACAATCATGCCGATGAGTGATGCAGTGTCGTCTGAGAGCCCGAAGACCACGGGCATCCAATAAAGGTCTCCAGCCTTGTCCCTTACGCACAGAGATTTCTCCAGTTTCTCTGAATCTTTTGATGATGTTATGCACTGTAGTTGATGAGATTTGCAAAGCCTTTGCAATTTGACGTTGAGGAACATTGTTTTTAAAGTTTTCCACAATTTTTTTACGCAGTCTTTCACAGATTGGAGAGCCTCTGCCCATCTTTACTTCTGAGAGACTCTGCTTCTCTAAGACAAAGCTTTTATAGCTAATCATGTTACAGACCTGATATCAATTAACTTAATTAATCACTAGATGTTCTCTCAGCTGAATCTTTTCAAAACTGCTTGCTTTTTTAGCCATTTGTTGCCCCCGTGCCAACTTTTTTGAGACCTTTAGCAGGCATTACATTTTAAATGAGCTAATTAAGTGGATAAAAGTGTAAAATTTCTCAGTTTAAACATTTGTTACGTTATCTATGTTCTATTGTGAATAAAATATTGGCTCATGTGATTTGAAATTCCTTTAGTTTTCATTTTATTAAAATTTAAAAAACGTCCCAACTTTTCCGGAATTCGGGTTGTATCTATATATCCATCTATCTATAATATATAATTTTTTGCTTTACAGGGATATATTCAAAAAGTATTGTTTTGATTTAGTAAAATTTATATTTTTATTTAGTAATAATAATAATAATAATAATAATAATAATAAAAAAAAATAATAATAATAATATAAAAGAAAGCAGCCTGGATGTACATATACTTGATCACCTATAACATCCCAACAGTCGCCAGTTTGGTGAAAAGAATTGGTGTCTGAACAATCAGTTGAAAAAAAAATTATAAAGGGTAACCTTTTTCCTTAGGACTATTCCTAGCAAGAAATAAGCATTACAGTCAACAAATATGTGCTTGATTAGCTTTAAACCTAGCTTGAAATTGTTCAACATCATAAGCGAGGCGTAATGGCATCTTGAAAGCCACAGAAGTTCTTCATACAAAAATGCTACCTCCTGCCACTGCTACTGTTTGCAAGCTTGTGTGTTAGCAGTAACAGTTGGATGATAAAGTCAGCCACTAACTTTGGTTCCTCCGCTAGCGCTGCCAGTGCTGCCCGCTGTGTTTCCACTGACTCCGCCCAGAAATCTGGCCTCCAGCAATTCCTGCCGGCGCGGGTCCAGACTGTGCAGCTCCTCCATAGCACCTGAGTGATAACACACATACACATGCACATTTAGGTCACTAGATGTGTTTCAGCCTTGAAAAGTGCTATGTTTATACTCACTCTATATAGGTAGACAGGACAGAAAAAAATAACGTGCATGGTGTTATATCTAACAGTCTCCTGGGTAATGTGCTCACAATCACAGGTACAGCACTCCCCAGAGCTTACATAGTACTCAATGCTAGATCACAAACAGGTGAAACATCAGGAGCTGTGTGTTACAATCAGAGACACGAAAACATCCAGTGTTATCCTTCACTAGGGTTATGCATCGTTTGAATGTTAGTGATTATGATTCTTAACGATTCCTAGTTTTGATTCCAATAAGATAAAAAAATCCAATATAAGTTATACTAACTTCCAATCCATTATATATAATAAGTATACACTACTTTATCTAAATTAAGTTATACATTTAGATGTCAAACATTTATTGTCCTTTTGCAAAGCTGAATAACGTGCAAAATCAGCAGCCTACAGAACACTGCAAGAGGATCTTTCGCCACTAAAAACAACTAGACTTCAAATAGTAAAATGTTAAATAAGCAGTCAGCAATAAAATGGGATCAAACAAATCAATTAGCAATAGCATAAATAAACTGAACAAAATTTCAGGTACAGAAACTGTAATTAAAAGTTTAAAAGCACTGCATTTTCTTTTCATGAATGAAATATAGATTCATTAAAGTTATTACATTTATTGAGTCAAGATCAGTGAATGATTTTCTTTTGTTCTTTGATTAACATTAATGACAGGCAGCTTGTTTATTAGGCTGTTGTCTCTTTAACACCAAACGCACGCAGATCTAAATATACTACACGTGCATTTTCTTTCTCATCCGTTTGCATTCACTTAAGATAAAAACGGCTGTGTTTATGATGATATACTGATGTAGTTTTATTCATACTACGATAAATATGAAAGATGTCAGTTCCAGCCCGGAACAATCTTTTCTGCAGTGAAAATGCACGGAGCGGTTGGAAAACAGACACAGGTAGGGAACCTGCCTCAAGACTGTTCCTGCAAGTCCTTTTATATTACATTATTACACGGCTCTGTGGAATACTTGATTCTGATTGGTCATTCGCGACGTTCTGAGGTATGTTATCCCTCGATAATATACTGTAAAGCTAATAACACAGGCTCATCTGGATAACAGCAATCGGCACTGTACTCTTGCTAGGAACACTTTTTCTTGGTGGTAGCGTTTGTTTAGCTTATAAAATATTAAAACTCGATTCAAAATGGTGTACAATTGTTTATGTCATCCTGGTATCGTGGACTCGCTCTCGTTTCATACAAACGCAGCTGCTGAAGCCATTTTGCTACTATTGTTTTGTACACTGTAATGGATAAGAGAACTAACTGCTAAGATTTTCGTCTTTATTTTATTTGCCTTAATTATTTTGTGGTGAAATGTTGTGTAATACGTGATTTGACAGCATCGTTTCCCTTAAATATCTGTTTAGTTTGAATTTTAGTTTCAATTCACAACTTCAACTTGCTTGAACTTGTGTTCAAATATTTCAACTCAAATCAATATTTTGCATCTAATTATTTACTTATGTGGCAAGTAGCCGTGTAATAAGTGGGATAATGTAGATCCAGCCGGTTGTTCTCGCAGAATAAACCCCTTCAGGCTGATACCAGACTGATTACTCTGTCTGGGTTTATTCTGCAAGAACAACCGGCTGGATGTACATTCTCCCTTACTTAAAATGCTTAGCACACACCCAAAAACTGGGCTGTATTTATGAAACATGAGCAAAAGGAATGCATTCATAAATGTCAATTACATCAAATTGTTGCAGTTTATTCAATGGAACGAATTACACTATATGAAGTCAAAATTCTGAAGACATCTAATTCTCTATTATTAAAATATTAATGTTATGACAAATAGTCATCAAAACTATGGGAATACGAACAAAAAAGTAAATACAACTCTTATTTAAGCTTCCTCTTTGTCTAAATTCCAGCTCAGCTCCTTCTGGACATCATCAGTTTGCATGTTCAAGATCTGCATTAGGGCTGTGTAAAAAATCGAATGCGATTTCTATGCGCATCTCATCAGTAAAGGCGCTCCTGTAATTAGAAGTACATCTCCAACACATGCATTCAGATCAGGGTTGCCAGGTTTTCACAACAAATCCTGCTCAGTTGCTTCTCAAAACTAGTCCAAAACTAGCCCAAGCGCGTTTCCAGGAGGTTCCCCGATAAAAATTGCTTTCCGGGGTTAAAATATACATTTTTTGGAGGGGTTACCTTGGTAAAATTCGCATTTTAGGGGCTAAATATCACGTTATTGGTATTGGGGTTGCTTTAAACCGCGGACATGAAAAACAACCGCAGACTTGGCAACACTGGTTCAGACTGAGCAGCAGTTACTACACAGAGCCGTAGTCTACCGACAACTAACACAAAATCGCTTTTAAAATCGACAAAGAATCACCTGCGATTTTAACATCGATTTTGTTTAGATTGTCACTAAATTAAGGCTCTGTGTAGTAAATGCCAACCAGTGTTGCCAAGTCTGTGGTTGTTTTTCATGTCCGCGGGTCAAAGCGACAATACCAATAACATGATATTTAGCCCCTAAAATGCAAATTTTACCAAGGCAACCCTTCCAAAAAACGTATATTTTAAACCCGGGAAGCAATTTTTATCGGGGAAGCTCCTGTACGGGATTGGAATAGTTTCGAGAGGCAACTGGGCAGGATTGCTTGTAGGGGTGTAACGGTACGTGTATTCGTACCGGACCGTTTCGGTACAGGGCTTTTGGTACGGTGCACGTGTGTACCAAATGACCGAATGCAATATTTTGTTTGCGGAACATATACATTTTCGTGTTTCCAAACGAACATATTAAGTGGCCGAAGTCTCCGCGTTCAGCGCAAATCCCGCCCTGCAGGTGATTCTAAGGCCGGCGACACACTGGATGCATGGCGCAAGCGTCTCAGCTGCGTGGCGTGTCTGTTTTTAATTCGGCTCCCATGTTAACAG
This sequence comes from Carassius carassius, assembly GCF_963082965.1. Lineage (NCBI taxonomy): Eukaryota > Metazoa > Chordata > Actinopteri > Cypriniformes > Cyprinidae > Carassius > Carassius carassius. The sequence goes on from NC_081773.1 coordinate 1,851,882, forward strand.
GTTAGAGCTTGCAGACTGTCTGCGTGAGACGCACGTCTCAGGCGCGGCTCGAGCCGCGCGGAAAACGCGTGCATGCTAGAAATAGAACCGACGACTATTTTTCACGCGACACGCAAGCGTGTTGGAAGCGTTTCCAGGCAAAATATAATAGGAAAATATGTTTATATGTCATTTTGTACACAAATACATATTAAGTCATGATATTTTGATGTTTGAAAGTCTGTAGGTTGACATAAATTCAGATATAAATGTAATTAAAAAAATAAATAAATAATTGTCGATTTTCAAATATTGCACCTGTCAAACATAGTCTATTTGGCCGTCAATACTGTTGACGGTGTCCTATCAGTAGGTGTGTAAAAAAAAGTTTATATTGTTGTCATGAAGACAAGAGCCTGGTTTTTCGGCGGCCTCCCTCTATGTCACCTACAGCAGCAGCAGCGCACCACTTTAAGGTGTGTAAAGACACAGAAAACGCGAAGCAGCCGCCACGCTTCTGGCACGCAGCAGAAACGGCACGCAGCCAGTGTGTCACCAGCCTACACTGGCTGCGTGAGTGTGCGTTTCTGCTGCGTGTCAGTTGCTTCGCATTTTCTGTGTCTTTAAACACCAGAATCGTGCCTGATGCGGCGCGCTGCTGCTGCTGTAGGTGACAGAGGGATACCGCCGACAGACCAGGATCTTGTCTTCACGACAACAATATCTATACTTCATGTTGAGCATAAATATAAAGCCTACTGATAAAGGACACCGTCAACAGTATTGTTTGTATGTTTGACAGGTGCAATATGCCAGTGTGTCACCGGCCTAATGTTTTCAAAAGGCATCAAGCGAGTGTGAACATCACTACAACTAGGAAAAAAACGATTGTAATTCAAACGCAGCTCCCGTCGGCATTTAAACAGACCTTTGCTCTTAATTCTGATCGGTCCAACGCAATAACATAATCTGAGCAGGTCTAAAAACTGAAAGTGTTGATGCTGCATTTTACACTTTAAAAATTATATATTTTTAAAACATGAGCAGGCCTACAAGCTGGGATTGGTAATGCTGCACTGTAATCATAGTTATTTATTTATATTTTTCATTACATTTTATTATATGATATTGGTTTGAAACAGAGTATTTTATTTAGTGGAGAACTTTACAGCAGTATTTTATTTCTTATTCTTTTTTTATTTTATTATAAATTATATTTTATTATTTATTTCATTAAAAAGCATTTTTAAAAAAAGTGTAAACAAATTGTTAAAAAAAAAGTTTATAATAATAAACAACCTGCAGTTTAATGCTTGCATTTCTTTCCCTTACTGTACCGAAAATGAACCGAACCGTGACTTTAAAACCGAGGTACGTACCGAACCGTGATTTTTGCATACCGTTACACCCCTAATTTCTTGTGAAAACCTGGCAACCCTGATCTGAACGCACGTGCTGGAGATGTACTTCTAATCACAGGAACATCTTTAATGATGAGATGCACATGAAAATCGCATTTGATTTTTTGCACAGCCCTAATCTGCATCCATTTCTGTTTGTATTTTAAAGAAAAAAAATCTGTCCAATTCATTAAATTAAGTAAAATAAAAAAATTATATGAAAACGCTTCAAATGTGTTGAAAATGAAAAAAGGATTTAACGCATGTAAATACAGTGTCACATGACAAAATTAAATGTGTCCCTGTCTGAATGTTGTTCCCATCAAAGCATTGTTTCTCTGTAATGTTGCTAAATAGATTTACACTTAAAATCACAGTGAAATGGCCTAACAAAACATTTTTCACTGTATCAATATTTTTATGATCCCAATAACTTCACACAGCATGTTTCAGTTGCATGAGCCAAGTCAATTTGGGCAGCTTTTCTTAGCCATGTCAAACTGCAGCTGTCTCGACTGTATGCTAAAGGGTGTGTGAAAGATCGCTGCTAGGAGGATGCCATCGTTACACACACCAGTGTATGGTTTAAAAAGGCTATCTAAAACAAAACATGCATTGTTGAATAGTTTGACATATAAATTAGTCAGAAATAGGATGCATTCTTCGAGTGTTTCATGAAAAAGCCTCATTGACAGACTATACAGGAGTGGTCATATGGATCTGTGAGAGCATGCATTTTAACATGCAGTGAGGAGATGCTGCAGCACACCCAACACAAGCACATTAAAACTGACATTTGAACAAAAATACCATTGTTCGCATGATTACTGTCTCTGCACAGCCACCCCATCCCTGTTTTCCCTTCAATCGCCCATTTCCTCCTGCTTTTCTCCCAGTCCTCCATCCTCTATTCTCCCCGGTTCTCTCTATCTGCCCCTGAGGCGTGATGGAGCGAGTGTCGCTGTGAGGTTTCTCTGGGTGTTCTCATCCATGGGCTCCTCAGGGCTCACCCTGCTGTCATTATCTCTCTCTAATGAGCCGCCATTACGGCTCAACTCCAAGCAGTTACCACAGCTCAGTGCAGGAACCACAGAGGAGCTATACCACAGAGAAATAGTCCTATACTGCTGAGAGCAGTCCAAAAAAACCTCTATAACACTTAATTATGAGGTGAAACTTGTATATTGCTGAGACTGCAATATTACTAAAATATAACCTACACACAACAGCACAGTTCCAAAATATTGAAGACCATATTTTAAGGCATCGCAGGTGCACTTCTGATGTGAAGGGGATTTTCATTATGCTGCCAAATTCTAAGGTGACAGTGCATCCTTCGTGGAGATTGAGGAGGACATAATCCACTACTTCTATAGTGTTGAAAATTAGTTTTGATGGTCCATGGTGGCTAGGAGGCTGATTTAGAGGGCAATTGCATTTAAAAAGCAGTACTAAGCAAAGCTTACTGTTGTATGCGGTTCATATAAGGCCATCCTTAAAAATATTCTTGTTTGCCGTAACCCGACCGACCCTGTCAATTTAGCACCGACTCAATTTTTTATTTATTTTTTGCTTTTAGTCCGACCGACTTGCCGATTGTAAATTTGCGTTAAGACCGACCAATTATTTTTTTACTCTTCAAACAACTAATACAAACGCAATAAAACACTATTAATTATATTTAAGTAAGTATTGTAAATATATAAATTGCCTTGGCCTACATACAAATGAAGGCTATCTTCTTTAAAAAAAAAAAAAAAACCCTTGACGTCATCTGTGTTTACACGGATGTCAGTGTCACACTGTGGCGTGTGCGTTCTCTTCGTCTCCTCTCACTCACTGTCAGAGTCGACGGTTCGCGCTTGGTAATGATGGCTGCGGCTGCAGTAAACTAAATGTTCGCGGTCTCTGTTCAAAGTCATACGGGTTCGGGCACCATAATACATCTAAAAAAATCATGAAAACAGCTCGACACCGCTTTAACTTGGCACGAAGTTCTGGAAAAACTGTGCCCAGATCTTTTCCCATCCCTTCTACTCTCTAGTCTAAAACCGTGACCGTGTCGACTGTCACTTTATGTTCGAAAATCTATTGCACGAATCAACCAACACAAGTTTCGAAAACGAAAATAAGAAAATGACTTTAACGACCTTTTCTCAGAGCGCGTCCAGGTTTTTTTTTTTTTTTTGAACAGGCGTCACACAGCAACTGCAGCTTCGGACAAACACGCATAACAGCAAATAACACTTCTGCACAATGTTTCTCTTTTTACAACAGAAATGTGAATTCAGCCGGTATTCAGTCTCATAGTTTCAAGCTTGAATCGCCTAGGGCTGTCAAAATAGCTGAAAAAACTGAATTCGAATTTTTTACTTAAATGATCAAAATTCGAATTGTATTCGATTTTAAATGCATAATTTCTGTTAGGGTGAAGAAAAGCTTTTTGCTTCTCTTCTGAGGCTCAAGATATATAAAAAAATATTACTGCATGTTTATTCAAAGCATTAGAATACATGACTGTGAAAGAAACATAATATTTAAAATAATGTTTATGAACCAATTATTATTAATTAAGTTGCTTAAAGAACTATAAACAAAACAGCATCATGTATGCATGCATTGTTAAATAAAAAGGGCGGAAAACCAGTCACACACGATACATTTTTTCATTTAAAAACGTGAGATTTTTTTTTTTTTGTTGTTGTTGAAATTTAATCGTAAACAGCCATGTTGAAGCCTGCAGTAAATGTTTTGCATTATGGCAGTCCACTCTGCTTATTGTTTTTCGAAAATGTTGTACTCCTGTTTGTCATTTTGCACATAACTTCACGCCAATAAATCAGAAATATTGGTCTTTACCAATATATTGAATCTTTACATTCCTCCTGCCTGTTGTCCGTGGATTTACCTATATTTGGTGTTTATTTGCCGTATAAAACTTTAGACATGCAAAATCGATTTTACAACCGATTCCATGAACATTCGTCACTCAAATCAAACAGGATTTCTTTTCTCAAAAGTGACAACCCAAGAAAGCAAAGTAAACGTTCTCTCATTTGTAGGTTGCATTGACACCTAGCGGTGGATGCAAGTAAAACAGTACCTCATTTTTTCTCACCTGAAATTCATGCAATAAAGATGTTTTTGACAAAGATTTAAATTTGTTTGTGGTCTATATAGCCTGCATCAAAATGAGGTTTGCAATGATGCGCCCGAAGGCACGGGTTGAAGACCCAGTCAGTGACGTCACGATATGCTAATTTGTTGAAATTCATACCGACGTTATCACCATCAAAAAAATTTACTTTTTTTTTTTACATTGAAACTTGAAAAAAAAAAAAATAGACCGACCTACCGACCCTTTTTTTTAAAAAAAAAATCCTGTTACTGCAAACCAAAATATTTTTAAGGATGGCCTAATGCTAGGAGAGTTTAAGCATTATGCTAAGCATTACAACTGAACTCATTTATTTATTGTAAATTAGGCTAATTCACTTGAACAACCAGTATTTAATATGTAAAACTAAATGTGAAATTTTGATGGGATGAAATGTATATTAAAGCAGTAAAGGCATATCATTTGTCTGTGCTATAATTTTACTTAGGCCTATATAATTTGTTTTATACTTTAACATTACATAAATTATCATACAATTTCTAAAAAATATTGTTTTTGGCTAGACTATAATTACCGAAATGACTATCAATGATCTCATGTCTTAAATGTTCCAGTTTTCCATGAATAAATGGTCAGTATAACTAAAATAGGACTAAAAAGTCAGTTTTCATTGACAAATACTTCTGTTTTCTTTGAGTAACATTAAACTTAAATGTTTTAGTCAATTAGAACAGGATAAAGTTTACTAAATATGATAAAAACTAAGAGGCATTTGATACAAGAATAACAGGGCTAGTTTTCCAAACCACATTTGAGTTCTGACTCTTATCACCTGATGTATACGATCGTCATGTACCAGTTCAGATGGGACTAACATCTCTGTGTTTATTACAGAGGTGGGAGGGTTTGTTTTGTATCCAGGCGTTGCAGAGATCACGCGTTTTGTATGCGTGCATTGCGTATAGTCATTCGTTTCGATAGCATTACCTCAGTTTTACTACAGATACCATGGTGTAGCTATATGAGCTAGAATTATTTGCACTGCCAGCCACCACAAATAAATTTTTAGACCCATGGGAAACCCTGACAGGGACGTAGACCTATAACATATATGGTGACCACCACATCAGTACCACCAACAGCATGTCCTAGCACATCAGTACCCTAGAGTATCAACATGATCAACTAATGTTTCACAAACGGTGTCTTCGTATTAAACAGTATATCGGTTCATTTGAAAATGTGTCTTATAACACTGCCCATTACAATTACTAAACTAGCAATTAACCAGGAACCACTTTTGACAGTACTGATATTAGTGGTCCAAACAATGAGATTTTTCTTAACTATAATAACATCATATCACTTTACATTACCAGTCTTCGATAACATCTTCACATGTTCACACATCAACCACAAACTAGAAAAATAAACAGCGTTTCATCCCCTCGACTGGGACTCATCTAAACCCAAGAGTCTTTCTTCCACACCAACAGAGATGCCCAAAGCACAATACAATATACTCAATGTTATAGAATTCACTTTCAATAATTTGCTTCATATGACAGAATTGCTCTGAAAAACAATGACCAGCTAATTCAGAGAGTGCAATGTCAAATTAAGCATCAGGTGACTGGAATAGGCTAACGGCACTGTGGAAACAGACAGATATTCACACACATCAATGACTCTCTTATGGAGTAATGCACATACAGACAGGTGAGAGTCTGATGCCACACTCTTCCACCGGTGGGTGACCGGGCACACACACACACACACACATTAAGCTTTTCTCTCCTTCTCTGGAAAGAACAAAGCCAGAACACACAAATATAACAAGGAGAGAAAAACACAACACCCTTGAGACATAGGCTACAGGATTACATCAGGGGACATTCGGAGACAGAAACAAAAGAGAGAAACGGATACAGAATTATGGCTAGTGTCAGATTAATGCAAACTAAAACAAACACAGATTGATTTCCTGTTGTGTTAATGACAAGAACAGTATGGTGTAGAGCAGCAATCACTTTTTAACATCTCAAAACATGGTTACATACAATCTCCTGTACTAGCAACTAGGGCTGTAGCTATCGAATATTTTAGTAATCGAGTATTCTACCAAAAATTCCGTCGATTAATCGAGTAATCGGATAAAATGTGTTTTTGCTTAATAAGTGCAATATTAATTATGCAAGAGAAAATAAGACTCCTGGGTCTCTTAAAATGAACAACTAAGTTTCCTTTTTTAGAAAAATAAATATTTTTATTTTTTAAATGCATAGAATGCAATGCATGCATCAAAAATAAACTTTTAATTATTACCCATTGTTTCTCTGTCTGTACTTGTACTGTGAACAATGACAATAAAGTTGACAGATGAATTAAGTGCATTTAAGTGCCATTCAGATGGGGTTTTAAATAAAGCATTTACTGAGATGCACATTAAACATTAAACACATAAAACATTAATTTAATTTATCTTTTAATTATTGAAAATTAAGTTAACTTTTTGGTAAACAAAGGGGATTTCCTATTAAAAATAAAAAAAATGGAAATGTTGTGCGATTAAACCAAAAAAAAAAAATTATGTTTGGTTTTTTTTTTAGTAGTAGGCTATGTACATTCTGCTGTACAATAGTCTTTAACCGGACTTTTTTTTTGACGGGTTGACGTACCTTTACAGTTCTGTGTATGTGATGTTACGCTAGTTTTACTCAAATCAAACAGTCAAATGCTCATGAAGTGACTGTCGAGCAGTTCTGCAGATGTTGTTCATGTGTTCACGTCCTTATTTAGAGAGACAGCAGACGCTGAAATCACCAGAGCGTCACGCGTGCTTCTGTGTGTGTTAATAAAGGAAGACGCGCTTCTGCTCCATTCATTAACAGAGACACGCAGAACATGCAGGATTCATATTAAATAGACTGTTCCGGCTTAATATTTACAGATATTAGTCCATATCGTGATTTGATGTAAGTGCAATGACCTACTTTTGATTAAATCATTCAAAATTTGGCGAATTCCGTGCTATTCCGCGTTAAACTGTAAATTCCGTTTTTATGACTGGATTCCGCGATTCCCTCTGCGTTTTCTGCATCGCGGGAATCATAGGGCCCTAGTTGTGGTATGCCAGCTATATCTTGCAATGGACACACGCCACGACGTTCTCTTTACGTTTGCACACGCCCTCAAATCAGAACACTGCTGACTCCGTGCAGTATGCAATTTCGGACGCAGCGCTTGTGTCTCCTTCCACTTTGTGGGTGGCGTAAAAGCATTGTGTCACATTAAAAAACCATTGCGAAAGAACCTGACGTGATATTTACAATAAATTAAAAGAGCCTTCGAGGCAGAGGAATTTGCCTCGATCATTTTTTGTAATCGAGTTACTCGAGGAATCGTTTCAGCCCGATATCTCGATATTTAATATATATCGAGATATTTTTTAAACACGATATGGATTTTGACATATCGTATATATCAATATTATTCTGCTCTTGCTTTGACAGGTTAGCGTAGCAGATAGCTAACATAAGATCCATGAAATAAAGACCCAGGAAACCGGAGTAGAGAACGGCCTTTAGTGAGGATCTTTTCAATTTTGTAAAACTGTGAAAACATAATAATAAGGCATTACAAACTGCCCATATGTACACATATACATTAGGGATGTTGCGGTGACGGATTTTTTCCACCGGTTAATCGACGTGTAAAAAAACGGTAATCCCGGTGTCACCGGGGTTACGTGTCGGGGATTTCGGGAGACCGAAAATGCAGTCGTGCAGACGTGCACACGTCTCAATTTACTTTCACTTTAATTAGCGGCAATTCAGTAGCAATTGTTTGAATTAATCATGGGTTAATTTATTTTATTCTTAATAAAAATACACAAAACAATAAGACACTCGCTTGTATTACACACATCTTTATTGCAAAATGAATAATAACTTAACACACCATGCAAAAACTAAACGAAAGCACTTATGAAACACCTTTAAAGTGCATTTATTAACAAAACGAACCACTGCACACATCGTGCAAGTATCAAACAAGACTCGTTAAATAATTATAAATATTCGTTAAATAAAGTGCCTGCCTTTTTCAGCCAAAAAAAAAAAAAAACACCGCACAACCATCGAATATGAAACGAACGAACATCAAAAACTTTGTTAAATAAGGTAGCCTACCCGAATAATCACTGGACACTTAAGTGCAAAAAAAAACTAATATAAAAATTAAACTCACGTTAAGCTGTGAAAAAAAAGAGGTAGGCCTATTAACTGCATACACCGTACAAAAAAAATTATAAATAGGCTAAATGAGAAACAATAAACGAAAAACCTTCATTTTAAATTGCAACAGTTCGCTTTGAAACCAGATCTTCCGCCATCCTTTGCCAGTTAGCTCGCCTCACTCTCCTCAAATGATAAATGAAATGGGACACCTGCTGCTTTACTGCGGCGCTCGTTCCGCTTACGCTAAATTATGAAGGCACGTAGTCACTAACTGAATTAAGTGCTTTATCGCTATAGGCTAAAACTTCAACACGATGGGGACGGTGCCGGTGGTCAAGTGCTATGACCGGTAGGTGGGTAAGCATTTAAGATAACATTAACATGGATGTCTATGGAGAAATGCTAATCGCGATTAGCATCTATTAATACAACATTGATATTATTCTGAAATGAACAATACACAAAGATTATAGCAAAGTAGAAATACTTCTTACAGAAATACTTAGACTTAGACATTCAAAAACTACCAAAGGCAAAGAGAAAAGAGTAATGCTGCATATCCTCTCAGTAGACCAAATTCAGAAACAAACAGAAATCAATGGCAAGAGAGAAGGGACAAAAATATGAGTAATCAAATGCAATACTACTTTACACCACTAGATGTCTCTTATGCAACACAAAGAGGAGGCATAACAGATACATTGTTTATATTTAATTCTGATTCCGCCACTTTGCTTGTTTGTCTTCGCTGTGCTGTGCTCGTCCACGCATCCTTGATTTTGTTCCCGGAATGTCACGGAATTTGTCAAATTTTGGATGAATTAATCAAAAGAAGATCATTGCACTCACATTAAATCGCGATATGGACTAATATCTGTACATATTAAGCCGGAAAAGTGTATTTAAATATGAATCCTGCATGTTCTGCATGTCTGTGTTAATGAATGGCGCAGAAGCGCTTCTTCGTTTTATTACACACATGGAAGTGAATTTGTTTCATTGTAATGGCTGTATATATACACATATCCCTGAACCAAGTAATTTTGTAATTTTGTGACATCACACTCCCGAGTCGAATGCACAAAGTCAGTCCAAAATCAGCGCACTTTGTATTGAGAAACGCACGCAGACCTAATTCACCAGTCTATTTGCCTAATCTTCCCGGTACTTTAAACTGCGCTGGAAACGCAGAAAGCAACAGGTCTGGGGGGAAAATAGTTCCTGAGGAAAAAAGTTCCTGGTACAAATGTTCCGGTTAATTTCGGTGAAACGCTGCATAAGTGGTTGTTTTCATGGTTGTGTTTTTTTAGTTTTTTAATGATTATTATATTACTTGGTAAATGGTACTATCAAAAAGGCACTGTTTTGCACTTACAAAAATGCAAAACATTTAAATAGATCATGCACAACTTTATTCCAACTAACATTTTCGGAATACATCAGAATGGCTTTACAAACAATTTACAAAAAATATGTATTGGGTTTCATGACTGAGGCCCACTGGGTTTACTTGCTAATAGTAAACAAAACATCAAGCAAATATAAAAAAAACAAATAAATCTTTCCAAGATTCAAAGCCACAAAGCTCATTATGTGTAGAATCAAACACATACTTCTCCAGAAACATTGACTGTGCACCACTAAACTGCATAAAGCCAGCCAATCAGATTGGAGCTCTTGATTTTGAGGGTGCTCTTGTAATTAAAAGATAAAAAAAAAAAAATGAATGGAATGTGCATCAGCTATTCCATGAATGGCCCGTGACTACATGCCTGAGGCTCGCCGACGGGTGACCCGCAAATTTGGCTGAAACGGGTGAAAAATATCCAACTGTGTCGGATACGGGTGCGGGTCGGACACAAGGGAAACACGGGTCTAAACACGGGTTCAAAACAGTCACGTGCAAATGTAAAAATAGGCCTACGTTCCACTTTTTAAAAAATCACAATCGCGCGAACGGCTGCATGAGTCATTAGTTAACAGACGTAAAAGATCAGCCAGCAGTTTTTGTTTTTTCCGTTGTTTTTGTTTTCCGTTTATATATATATATATATATATATATATATATATATATATATATATATATATATATAGAATCTGAATTAAAATGTGTTTGATTTAAGCCTATTCCAAAATTTGTGTCATAAAATTATATTGTGCATTCAGCTCAACTAACGGGATCGTTATAAAAGATTTAAAGATTTAAAAATGGGTGCGTTCGATTTGAAGCACAACCTCAGACGGTGGTATGATTCGCTCTTTTGTTGTTCGGTTTTCTTTCAGGATCAAAAATACAACAAATGAAAGTGTTTATCTGTATTTCCGACTGATGAGAACTATGCATATACATTCATAAATCAGTCAATTTTGTATTTTATTATGAGATATTTTATTCTAATGTGATCAGTGACTCAAGCACTGATGGACCAAAGAGCACGTATTTCAACATTTGCAGTAAAAACGTGAAATATAAAGTCTCATAAAATGCATTTAATACCAATATATTGAAACGTCTGTTTATATAGCCTACTCCATTAATAAAGGAGTCTAGACATTGGAAAAATATCAGTCCACATGCATTTATATTTAATAAGAGGGAAATAGACATGCATGCATGAGTGACACAAAAAATATTTAACTTTTAGGTAGCAAAATATTTTTTAGTAATTTTGTCAATTACACTAAGGTTATTACATTGTCTGCTATATATTTGCTTCTTATTAATTATATACGGGCAATTTATTGATAAAACATTGATCAAAATTAAGATAAAATGTATAAAAAACGAATATCTTTTAAAAAGAGTTTTCCATAAATAACTTCTGTATGACCTGGCAATAAAATTCGAAAAAAAAGTGTCTCTAATGTGATTGGCTTAACTGATTTGATTTCGGGTGGGGGTCGGGTGACGGTTCTATTTTAAGCGGGTCGGGTGCGGATTTTAATTAGTGCTGCTGTCGGAAAATGGGTCGGATGCGGTTTTAAGCACTGCGGGTACGGGCAAGTGCGGATTTACAAAATTGGACCCGTGCAGCTCTCTGGCTCAGAGCAACAAGCAGAAGTTTACATAAAGCTTTACAAGTAATGTCTCAAAGGACTAATGTCACCCACAGTACAAATGTGTTTTATGATACTAGTTCATAGAGTTTGTTTAAACAGCCACAATAAAATATTTATTGCAACTGTGTAAATGATAACTGTTCTGAAGAGGCTCCCACCCACTCAGGCACTAAATTAAATGAGAGCAGACGTAGACGGTGTTAGTATTGCTTGCTTCATAAATATGAGAGATTATTTAATCAGTGTCACTTTGACAGAGATAAAACAACTTTGTGACACTGTAGCACCATGTCACAATGAGAATACAAAGAACATCTTAATCCTAATAGTCCTACCACAAAGTTTCAGATGGTCACATTCCTTCTAAACATACAGTGGACTCAAAAAGAATTTGGATAGTCAAGTCACATTTTAAAAATGTCTGAATGTTACTGCATTAGATCAAAGCAAATGAAGTAACATTGCGTGTTAGTCAAACGTTAGAAGTTCACGTTGATAGTTAATGTGATATTCTGCTAGAAGAACACCTGTGTCAATCGGAGGAAAACTGCTGCCTATTTTCTGAAAGGTTCAGTAGTCTATAAAGGCTGCGTGTACATGCAACCTGATAATAAGTTAATAATCCAATTAAGGATGTCAACGATTAATCGGCAATCAATTGTCGATAAGATATGCAATCCATTAAAGCTAGCGCTGGTCAATTAAATGGTTTTAATTTTGGGCTGCGAGCGTCTCATGTAGGGCTGCAACTAACGATTATTTTGATAATCGATTAATCTGTCGATTATTTTTACGATTAATCGATTAATCGGTTTATGTACTTATATTTTAGTTTTGCCCATTCTTTCCCCAAGTAAATTATTAATAAAGGGTCTTTATCATTCAACATAGACTTTTTAGAGATTTTAACCATTTTGCATTGTCATATCCTCATCAAAAATATACCTTGAGTTTTGTTTTATTATGTGTTAGTAATCCTTTATCAAACTCTTCTGCAATCAAAACACTTACCTATACTCTAGCAAATTTCACAAGAGATTTCAAATAATGTTTTCACCATGTCAGTCCTTAGAGCTCCTAAAGTAGTTTAACATCCTGAACAAACCTTATGAAGGAATCTTTCAGAACATATTTTCACGAATAATAAGAATAAAACAGAATAAGATTGCAGTAATTGCATTTTATAAATTTGTCCTGTAAACACACAGCTTATACCTGAGAAACAGCTTTATAGCTTATGCTGTGAAATTGTAAACAATCCTTCGAATATAGTGCCAGTGGCATGAAACCTGAATGGAACTCACATTTCAAAAAAAAAAAAAAATCAAAGTCATAATTAGGCTGCAAGACTGAATTATGGACTGGTAAACAACAAACTGATCACAGAACATGTTTGTAAAGCTTTAAATGTTAACTGTTAAAAAGCAATGTTATCAGCTTTTACACTAAACATTTGCAAACAATGTTGTACTGGAGAATCTGCACAAATAAAAGTCTTAAACAGTTAAACAGTTCAGTAGTGCGAGTTTACAGGTTACTCTTCTTTTTTGAAGGTTCAAAGTAAAGTGCTCCGACACTTTGGATGACTTTGTTTGATTAGTTTTATCTTCAGCTTTTTTCTTTTTCTTTCTCGAGCGTACTCCACTGCCGCCTGCCTCTGTCATCTCGCTGAATGCTGCAGAGAACGCAGAGACGCTGTTCGGGAAAGCACGTGACATAAAACGAGGCCAGCTATTGGCTATTCGCTACTTCTCCTACTGTACTGGCTGAGTAAAACCTCCGGTGGCTCATTACTGCCACACTTTGGTCACCAAGGATTTAAAATATGCACGAAATGAGCCGCTTACGGCAAATAAAAGTTATTTAGCAACTAATCGATGACTAAATTAGTTGACAACTATTTTAATAATCGATTTTAATCGATTTAATCGATTAGTTGTTTCAGCTCTAGTCTCATGCGCAAAACACGTGAAAGCGGCTGTGAGTTACTGTGGCCAGGCAAGATCTTTGGCAAAAAATTATTTACTAACGCACAAATTACACTTTTAATGTGATCCAAACTTTAAAAGTACATCAAAACAGAAACAAAGTTATTTTGAATTGAAACGTAATGTAATAACCAAGTCAAGTTTCATTATAATTTCCCAGATTATCATTTCATATCAGGCTCTGTGCTTTGACAGGGCTGCAAACACAAGCAGGACACACACACACACATATATGTGTATATCAATCATACAACTTGTTAATTCATTCCTACAACTTAATTTGTGCCCACTGTCCATATTTCAGTCATTTGTTCCCTGGAAAACCTATGATTTAACTAAAAAGAGGGAAAAAATTTAGTCATGGGAACAAATTCTTAAATCGTGACCAACCAGCAAAAAAAGTTCCTTTAGCTCAATTGGTAGAGCATTGCTTTATCAAGCGCAAGCTTGGGGGTTCGATTCCCCGGGAACACATGATAGGTAAAAATTGATAGCCTGAATGCACTGTAAGTCGCTTTGGATAAAAGCGTCTGCTAAATGCATAAATTTAATTAAATTTTTAAAGCCTCGTATGGCTTTTAAAGGGGTCATATGATGCTGCTAAAAAGAACATTATTTGGTGTACTTGTGTTGGTGTAATGAAATATGTTTTGAAAAAAAAACATTATTTTCCACAATATAAATTATTGTTTCTCCTTTATGTCCCACCTTTCTGAAACACGTTCATTTTTACAAAGCTCATCATTCTGAAAAGGTGTGCTCTGATTAGCCAGCTATACAGTGAGTTGTGATTGGCTGAATACCTCAAGCGTGTGACGGATATGCTACGTCCCTTAACATACGGTGTTACGTGTTTCGGCACTACAAGACAAAACCAATAAAACCCATTACAAACGAGGCATTTGTTGAATACAGTGGGAACAAAATTACTGATTCTAATGACATACTGTGTTTTTAAGGATTGCCCATCGCACTGTGTAAACATAAAACCATGTCTGCATTTGTGATTGGAGAAACGATAACCAACAAGTGCTACTGTCACTGCTCAAAACTCGCGTTTGAATCATCAGGCAAATTCTTTAAATATAAAACATGTAATTACAGGCTGTGAGTCAGAAGTGCCAGATTGTCCTTGCAAAGTTGGAACTGGCTCACTTTTAGGGCTGTGCATCGGCAAGAATCTGGCAATACGATACGCATCACGATACAAGGGTTGCGATGAGATATATTGCAATACTGTAAGAGAGGCGATATATATTGGGATATTTCTTATTTTAGGAATAGGTTATATTTTTAGGAAAGCTGAAATTAAGAACACACCACCAAATGCAAACCTTAGCAATAAATAAATAAATAAAAATTGTTTAACAAGAACACACTAGGATCTGCATTTGCAATAATCAGTCCTTGTAACATTCAACATTATTGAAACACTTTTTGTTCAGTATGAGTAAACGGGGAAAAGGAAGCAAACTATATTAACGCTAAAGATAGTGGCGTGCCTTAATGCTAGTATTCCCAGTCACTGTTCCCAGGTGAAAACAGCTATCTAGTGGTCGGGATACGAACTCAAAACTAAACCACTGCCATGAATCTAATATGATTTTGTAAATTTTTTTTTTTTATATCGATATTCCATTTTGAGAATCAATACAGTATCGGCAAACAAAATATTGCGATACTAACATGTATAAATATTTTCTTACACCCCTACTCACTTAAGGCCCCATAGAGCAGCCTTTGAGCAAAGACCCATTGTAGGCTACTGGTTCGGGAAACAGTCCTCCATAAAATGTGTCAAACAGCGTCACACACTGCTAGCTTGAGTGAGGAATGGTCGGCGGGTTAGAGAATTGCGCGGCTGACGGATTCGACGAAGGACACATGATGACCACGAGCTGGACTCCAAAGTGCAAAGTTGATATATTTCCTAAGCAGCTAGCACGGATCCTCTCTATGCATGACGAAGCGGATATTGTCCTCTTTTATAAGGCCAAACAGTTTTCACTTTCACAACGAAACACATCGTCTCCACGACATAGCGGCAACAATAATACTACAGCGAGAATAAAAGTTACGCCTTCTTTCTTTGCGTGAACATTTGGGCAGTGTTTTGCAAATCTTCCCACATAGTGACTTAGACATGTAGGGACGTGTAAGAACGAGGAATTTCAGGAGGGTGTGAACAAGTCTTAACTTTTATAAAGAATATCTCTTTGGATTTGAGACTTTAGTCTTTGCAACTTTACAGATCTTCTTCATGCACCCAGAGCTTGTAACACTCCAAAAAGAAACCAAAACTTGAAATCGCATCATATGACCCTTTTAATGTATCGAATAGCATGAATGCAAAAGCATGGTCACGATGTAACATTTGTCTGCTAACTCATTTCTCTTATTACAAAGCTTTGTACTTCACCTGTGTCAATTCTCACATAAAAAAATGTTTCATGTTAGCAACAGTGTGTTTTGCCACCGCACCGCCGGCTCAAGCGGTTCAATTGTTTTGAGTGGCATTTGCATATTCTGTCATGGAGGTGAATATGCCACTGCAATAGACGCATTTTGCAGTATGAAGGTTAACAGTTAATTGATTGTTAATTTAAACGACGATTGATTGTTGAAATAATTGAAAATTGTCATACCTAAATCAGACTGATGTATAAATCAGAACCTTAACTAATCTGAGGGAGCTTCATATGAATGGAATTTTAATGTAAAAGAAAGAGCTGGTGTAGATCTTAATCTGTTAAATATATTTATAAAAATAATATATATTAAAAAAAAAGGCCAAAATACCAAATATTTTGCTTAAATATTTCGATTTACGCAGTGTATACATTAAAAATCTAGCTTGAAACAGATGTAATGCATAATGGAAAACACTAGAAATTGTCTTGCAAAATTAAACAGTACTTTCTGAATGCACAGTTCTATTGGATAAGGGTTGGGCGATGTCTACAAATTTGGCATCAGACGATGTCTACAGTAGGGCTGGGCGATATATCGAATATTAGCGATAATATCAGAATAATTTTGACGACGATGTAAAATTAGAAAATATCGGGAATATCGAATATTTCAAATTCAAGCATACTTTCCCAAAAGAACGCGCCGAACATCCAAAAAAGGATCATGTAACTGCGGACTGCTCTACACACCTCTACTTCGAGAGCTTTCATGAGACTGGTTTCCAGATAACAAGAGTTTAAATCCCCCAATCAGAGCTTTGCTTTTACAAGGATTTTCTGCTTGGTGTTTGCTTATCTTAAGCAATCTGGCAACCATGTGCACGTGCGGAAGTGACAATGCCAATGATCTGAAAACACTAACAAGCTGGGGTTTAGAGATCTAATGAAAGCGTCGTTCAGCCATGAGATCTCGACTGTATTGCTTGCGATTGTGATCAATGAATAAATGCACTTACTCAACCGCTGATGTTTGAATAGAGAAACATTGCAGATTAAAACCCCTATTTTCTTTAATTTTACTGAGAAATAGACACTATTCCACATTCTGCCCAAAGTCCTTTAAACAAATGTATCAACTGAATGCTATGAAAACATACAGTGCTTAATTTATTAGACCACCTGTCATAAGACAAAACACAAATATTTTAGGAATCTGTCAAAAAAAATGTAAATTCTAAAAATGTTATTGTAATGTTTGGACAAATAACAAACTGAAACAACTAAATAGTATTTATTCACAAAATAACAAAAATGGCCTCAATTACCTTTGATAACAGCTCACATGCTTACTGGCATTGTTTATATACTGTTTGGAGGACTAACCAATACAGAAAGGTAAAACATTATTTTGGTAATTACCAATACTGTAAGTTAAGAGCATCAGAGGCACAAACCTTACATAATTGGTTAAAATTTTTGTTTAAAAGAATTTGTTAATCACTGTAGGCTACATAGTGAATATAGTTTTAGGCAATATAGTTTAAATCACTAGATCAAAAATAAAAAAAATAAAAGATAATAAAGACGGATAAAATCACGGTAATGCTCTGCAGGAAAACGCGTCGCCTGAACTTTGATCAGTCAGTCTCCTCTTACTGCCATTTCTTTATCCAGTAAAAGTTTCTGATATTTATATTCAGACAATTATACGCTGCTGTAAATGTTAAACAACAGATATTAACGCGTGCACCCATTCTCATGTTTTGGGCAGCCTGGATCACGTACCTTTCCTGCAGGAGCTCATTCTGTTTCCTCCACTAATTTTAGATGCGGTTTTGTCCATAGAAATGCGTTATTCAGTGACGTAATTTGATGCGACCGGCTGCAGGTGAACATGCACTGTGGGCAGACCCGACTTATAAATAATGAGAATCGTTGTCGATGATTTTCATTATCGATAATAATCGATTTTATTGATTAGTTGTTGCAGCCCTAATTAAAGTGATTTTAGTTGGAATAAAATAGATGTGTTGGATAATTTAATATTTACTTTTTTCAATAATATTATTATTTCATTAATAAATGCTTAAATTAAGCTTAATTATTTTTTAGAGAAAATTAGAATGATGGCAAGTTGACATTTGTTACCAAAAAAATAAAAAAATTAATTGGATGCAGTGTTTAGTGTTCCCTACCGTAAACTTTGACACAACTGTACTGTATAAACAAAACTGACTTGCCCACTGATCAGATCAGTTTTTCAGTGGTGTGTTACTGTAAAACACATATTGTGTAAAGTCATGCTGAAACATGGGACTGAAACAACAGCATAAACGAAGCCAGCAGCTCTCTGAAGCAGACACTGCTGTATGACACTCATGCTGGCAGCGTAGTGTCTGGCTGAAGTCTTTTAACCAGGCTTATCCCTCTCTCTCTAAAGGACCAAGAGCCAACATGGATGCCCAGCACAATCCCACTGACACAAAATGGCAGTGCAAAGATCAGTGGAGTTATCAGGCCAGGACATAGACAGCACCGCAGGGGAGCTTTATCATTAGAGTTCGTAATGGAGGCCGACGAGAGAAGGTGAGGATATTCTATGCAGCCTCAGACTCACTGGATGTGTTTCAAGAGTGCTAAATAATCCAGTTATAATTCAAAAACAACACATCTGGGAGATACATCTCGAGTAAACAGATGCGGCTTAATAACATCACCCAGACTTGATAAATTACCTTTCCACATCTCTAAAACCGAAAACAGAGACAACATGATTCAAACACCAAACCGTGTAAAGGACAGCACTAGGAGAGTAAGTACTCTCTTGCTCTTTGTCCTTTACACAATCTCTGGTGAAGAGGCATCATTTTCTTGACATTTTGCACGGGTCTCCTGCTCTCAGGCCCCTGCACATGCACCCGGGTGAACCCTTACAATACAGGGATGTCATTTCAGCTCTGCTCCTCACAGACACAGCTTCCACCTGTTTCTGACACAGACTTATGCTGTCAATCAAACGCACCTACTCTGGGCTTTATGCCATAACTTTTACAATGCTCTGTGCATGTGAAGAATGCATCATTCATTCATTCATTCAGAATTATGTTCTTATTTGCATTATTATAGATAGATACAATTAAATAAATCAATAAAAAAATAAAGACTTGTGTAAACAAACAATTAAATAATAAACCCTGCATGTGCTTGTTTGCAATCTCTATTCTTGCAGTAAAACAGCTCTTTAGAGGCTCTCACCTAAACCTCTCCCTGGGGGAATATCACTTATCTTTAGTCTCTTTGTAATGAAAACAGCACATGCAGAAGCAACAGCACGGAAAGAGTACACCTAAATTGTCTCCTTTTTTAGGCATGTTGACAGACACACACATTAGTGTTAGGATGTGATGCTCGTGACAGGGTGAAAGCTCAGTTGTGTGCACTGACACAAGTTGACAACTGGCCAACAACTCCAATAATATCCCAAAAGCCATACGTGTGGAAGTGGACGACACCTTAACAAGGGCACAGTTCCAAATATACAAGACCAAGCCCAAAGTGTGAGAATAACAGCCCGCTGTGTTTGACAGATCCTGAGAGCTTTAATACACACCTGTGCATGGAAGCACGCACTGTAATCAAATCTGACAACAATTAACAAGTGGATTCACAAGAGAGGGTAATAAAACGCGTAACGGAAAACAAAACAAATCCATTTATTCATCATGAACCAGTGTTCAATTCTCACTCCTGCTACCTGAAACCTCAAATCTTACGCCAAAATGATCAGTTTCCAGCGTAACTTCATCTTAAAATGCGACATCAAGTCGTCAATGCATGTTTTAAAACAGTAAGTTACCAGTTCACGCTCTCTTTATTTCTTATTTTGACTCGCTGGAGCTCATACTGAGCAGTCGCACTGTAGTACAGTAGGAGCTTATGATGCTAATTAGCCGAAAGCTAAAATGCTACAACGCTAGTCGCTCAACGGTAAGAGGTTTCAAAGCTAACCAGCTGCGAAGCTAAAATAGCTAGTTAGATGCTACTTTTACTATTAGTTTTGACAGCACAAGCTAGGCGGCTAACTAGCAAGGGAAACCAACACGCTACTATGCTAAAAATGCTAACATGCTTTTCAGCCAATTACAGAGCTAGCAGATTAGCTAGTTCGGCTAAAATGCTAACCCGACCGAATGCTAACCTCACACTATAGCTTGCAACCCAAGTCGGTCGAGTCATTTTAACCTAGTTTTAACTCCACTGGCGGAACCTTCCACCAAACCCTTCCACGGCCCAAAACTAGAAGGTGAAGGGAATAAAAGAAGAACACTTTACCGTCTTCGGTTGGTGCGAGCGGCGCGCGGAGCGTGAGAATACGGCGCGCGCTGGTGCTAAGATGGCGCCCCCTCCGAACTTCCACTGCTACTTTGCGCACTCATCCAGCCACTTTAGAGAACCAGATAGCACAACATCAATCAGCGACATCAGACAGAATGTGGGAGGTTAAGTGAATGATGATGGGTTTTTTTTTCACGGGGAGAGGAGGGGCTGTCAACACTTGGGACAGACACACAAACCTTCATCGCCCTCTGCAGTGCGTCCAGAAGCGCCTGCTGCTGCTGAGGAGGATAAAGATGACTAAACACATGAAACTGGTCTCTTAAAGTAATTTCTATCGCGATACTTGACACTCGTCCCATGAAAGCCACTCAGAAATCACTGTCCCATCAGTCTAAACATCATTTCCATCTCAAACAAGGTTATGCATGTATGGTAAACATACAGCTGTGACTTAAAGGGGGGGGGGGGTACAATGGTGTTTCGTGTATTCAGAGTTGTTCACAGTGTTAAAGAGATGGATTCTCATGCTAAATATGGCCAAAGTTGTAAAAAATAATTTAGAAGAATGACTGAGAATTTCTGTGCCGAAAATCTTACTTCCGGGTTGGTACAAGTTTCGGCAGTTTTTTTTTTTTCGATCGTGGATCTAATGACGTAGAAGAGAACGGAAGTCCTTATCAACGCACATCAACGCGCTTCGAAATTGTCGGCAGCTCTGCATAGGATTTGTTCGAGAATGCCTCCAAATAAGTGCATTTTTGGATGTGAGAGAAAGTTTACAGTGTTCAGCTTCCCCAAGAACTCAGCTTACATGAACAGTGGATGCAATTAGTTTTTCCGGGGCAGCAACGGAGTGTAGCAAGTGCGTTTGTGTGTTCTGGTCATTTGAGTGACGAATGTTTTATAAACAAGGCCCAAGGCTAAGCTGGATTTGCACATTGTTTGCTATTAAAACATGGAGCCGTCAAAAGACCCAATTCATGTAAGTACAATTGCATCAGATTTGTGTATTTTGTTGGAAATCAGCACATAAGTGAATATATGTTAATGGAAACAACACAAAACATCAGTATTATAGCTCCAATCATCGGAAAGCTGCATTTTTCTTTTATAAATATGATAAAACTAAAGACTTTTTGGATATATGAAGGATGCAGTACAACTCTATAGGTACTCAAGATTAACATGAGATTAGGTGAAACTGTGTATGGTATGTATGGTATTTAGATCCTGTTCCCTGCTCGGTCATCATGAACTGCCTTGCATCAATCTGCCCTTTTATGACTTCAATTGTGAACTTGTCATTGACCTCTGGAATTGTTCCTCCAGAACTAAAAATAGCTGCCATTACACCAGTCCCTAAGAAGAATGGTTGTGATGTATCTGATTTATCCAATTACAGGCCGATTTCTAACCTCCCATTCTTGGCTAAAGTTCTTGAGTGTGTTGTGGCTGTTCAGTTAAATAATCACCTAGCTCTTAACAGTCTCTTTGAACCTTTTCAATCTGGGTTCAGAAGCGGGCATAGTACTGAAACCGCTTTAATTAGGGTCATAAATGATCTTCTTATCACAGCGGATTCAGGTGCATACAGTATTTTGGTCTTGTTAGACCTCAGTGCTGCTTTTGACACTATATGTCACTCTCTTCTGCTTGACAGGCTGGAAAATTGGTTGGGTCTTTCTGGAGCTGTCCTCAATTGGTTTCGGTCTTATTTAACTAAACGTGCCCAGTTTGTTGGCTTGGGTAACTATAAATCAGATACCGTGCCTGTTCGACAGGGAGTTCCTCAGGGTTCAGTACTGGGTCCAATATTATTTAATATTTAAATGCTTCCACTTGGGCAGATCATTAGGAAACATGGTCTTGGGTATCACTGCTATGCGGATGATATGCAGATTTACATCACCACTAGTCCTGATGTCCATTGCTCATTAATAGCTTTACGTGGTTGTTTAGCAGAGATCAGTTACTGGATGCATAACAACTTCCTGAAGCTGAATGGCTCCAAAACTGAACTGATGCGGATTGGTACAGTGGCAGCCACACGTAAGGCCGAGCAGATCAGTTTGATTGTTGATTCCTGCACGGTAATCCCCACTTCACAGGTGCGAAATCTTGGTGTCATTTTTGATTCACAATTATCATTTGAAGCACACATAAAACACATCTCTAAAACTGCATTTTTCCACCTGAGAAACATAGCTTGACTTAGACCTTTTCTCTCTTTTGCAGACACAGAAAGGCTTATACATGCCTTCATAACAACTAGGTTAGATTATTGTAATGCCTTGTTCTCTGGCCTTCCAGCTAAATCGTTGAGCAAGATTCAGTATATACAAAATTCTGCCGCTCGTGTGCTCACTTGTACTTCTCCTCGTGAACACATTACACCGGTTCTTTCACAATTACACTGGCTTCCCGTAAATGCGAGAATTGATTTTAAAATTCTTACTTTAACATACAAGGTACTTCATGGGACTGCACCTGAGTATCTTTGTGAACTCATCAGCCCTTATATTCCATCACGCTCTCTTCACTCTACTAACTCTCTTTCACTTAACCAGCCATCATGCAAGCTAAAGACCATGGGGGAAAGAGCCTTTTCATATAAAGCCCCTAAGCTATGGAATGTACTTCCTCTGCACGTCAGAAATGCACCACCGTTGGATGATTTTAAAAAGTTGATTAAGTCACATTTATTCAAGACTGTCTTTCTATAATGAATTGTTGTATTGCTTTTGGTGTTTTGTTTTACTTTATTTATTACTTTATTACTGTAGCGCTTTGGGTCTAAGAAAAGCGCATTACAAATAAAATGTATTATTATTATTATTACCCTTTAAATTATTTAAATTATTAGGAGAATTTTCACCAACTAAAAAAATGGGTTTGAGTCACTTGTTTCTATCGATCAGTGTGTCAGCAGCAGGAAATATCAGTTTACCTTTCCATTCATTTTGCCTTTAATTGTAACTAGATTGAAAAGTTTGTAGACAAACTTTAAGTTGTCCTGAAAGGGCCAAGCCAGAAAGTTGTAGGATTAGGTTTTTACTTGCATGTAACTATGCACAATTTATTGTTATTGTTATAGTATGTAATGTGTAACAAGCACACCTTAAAATAAAGTGCTACCCATAATTGTAATGTTTCATCAAGTCACCTTTATTTATATAGTGCTTTAAACAAAACAGATTGTCAAAACAACTGAATAACATTAATTAAGAAAACAGTGTGTCAATGTGCAAAATGACAGTTAAAGGCAGTTCATCATTGAATTCAGTGATGTCATCATCCAGCTCAGTTCAGTTTAAATAGTATCTATGCAATCCAGTCAACGATATCGCTGTAAATAAAGTGTCCCCAACTGAGCAAGCCAGAGGCGACGGCGGCAAGGAACCAAAACTCCATCGGTGACAGAATGGAGAAAAAAACCTTGGGAGAAACCAGCCTCAGTCGGGGGTCAGTTCTCCTCTGACCAGACGTAACCAGCAGTTCAATTCCAGGCTGCAGCAAAGTCAGATTGTGCAGAAGAATCATCTGTTTCCTGTGGTCTTGTCCTGGTGGTCGTCTGAGACAAGGTCTTTACACTAGGGGTGCTCTGATCACGATCGGCCGATCGTTAATGCGCATCTCATCAGTAAAGCCGGTTTGCTAATCAGGAGCACCCCTACTTTACAGGGGATCTGTATCTGGGGGTCCTGGTCTCCGCTGTCTTTCAGGGCTGTAGAGGTCCTTTCCTTTTCAGATCCGAGTGACTGCAGTGACCCTCTGATCTGGATACAGACTGGATCTGGTGGCTACGGTGACCTCGGAATAATAGAGAAACAGACTAATATTAGCGTAGATGCCATTCTTCTAGTGATGTAGCAAGTACAAGGTGTTATGGGAAGTGTTCCCGGTTCCGCTTTACCTAATTAATGCAGCCTAAAAATCCTTTAACGGATTGGGATATTAGAAGCACATTAGTGTGTTATGTGTAAGCCAGGCTAAAGAGATGGGTCTTTAATCTAGATTTAAACTGCAAGAGTGTTTCTGCCTCCGGAACAATGTAAGGTAGGTTATTCCAGAGTTTAGGCGCTAAAGAAGTCGTGGCCTAATGGTTAGGGAGTTGGACTGGCAATCGAAAGGTTGTGAGTTCAAGTCTCGGGCCGGCAGGAATTGTGGGTGGGGTGAGTGCATGTACAGTGCTCTCTCCACCCTCAATACCATGACTTAGATGCCCTTGAGCAAGGCATTGAACCGCAGCATAAATGGCTGCCCACTGCTCCGGGTGTGTGTTCACAGTGTATCTGTGTGTGTGCGCACTTCGGATGGGTTAAATGCAGAGCACAAATTCTGAGTATGGGTCACCATACTTGGCTGAATGTCACTTCACTCACTTCACTCACTCACTAAAGAGGAAAAGGATCTGCCACCCGCAGTTGATTTATATATTCTATGTATTATCAAATTGCCTGAGTTTTGAGAATGCAGCGGACGTGGAGGATTATAATGTAACAACAGCTCATTCAAATAAAAAATTCAATCAAAAGCAAAACCATTCAGGGCTTTATAAGTAATATGCAATATTTTAAAATCTATACGATGTTTGATAGGGAGCCAGTGCAGTGTTGACAGGACCGGGCTAATATGGTCATACTTCCTGGTTCTAGTAAGAAATCTTGCTGCTGCATTTAGGACTAGCTGTAGTTTGTTTACTAAGCGTGCAGAACAACCACCCAATAAAGCATTACAATAATCTAACCTTGAGGTCATAAACGCATGGATTAACATATCTGTATTTGACATTGAGAGCATAGGTCGTAATTTAGATATATTTTTGAGATGGAAAAATGCAGTTTTACAAATGCTAGAAACGTGGCTTTCTAAGGAAAGATTGCGATCAAATAGCACACCTAGGTTCCTAACTGATGACAAAGAATTTACTGAGCAGCCATTAAATCTTAGACAGCGTTCTAGGTTATTACAAGCAGAGTTTTTAGGTCCTATAATTAACACCTTTGTTTTTTTTTTATTTAGCAGTAAGAAATTACTCATCATCCAGTTTTTTAATATCGACTATGCATTCCGTTAGTTTTTCAAATTGGTATGTTTCGCCGGGCCGCAAAGAAATATAGAGCTGACTATCATCAGCATAACAGTGAAAGCTAACACCATGTTTCCTGATGATATCTCCCAAGGGTTAACATGTAAAGCGTAAAGTACGATTTAAACCATGCTTATGCACTTCCATTAATGCCAACAAAGTGTTCAAGTCTATGCAAAAGAATGTTGTGGTCAATGGTGCCGAACGCAGTGCTAAGATCCAATAGCACTAACAGAGAGATACAACCACGATCAGATGATAAGAGTAGGTCATTTGTAACTCTTAAGTAGAGCAGTCTCAGTACTATGATACAGTCCAAATCCTGACTGGAAATTTTACAGACCATTTTTCTCTAAGAAGGAATATAATTGTAAAGAAACTACATTTTCTAGTATCTTGGACAGAAAAGGGAGATTCGAGATCGGTCTATAATTAACTAGTTCTATGGGGTCAAGTTGATAGGTAAAAATTGATAGCCTGAATGCACTGTAAGTCGCTTTGGATAAAAGCGTCTGCTAAATGCATAAAGGTTATTTAATTTTAATTTAAGTTGTGTTTTTTTGATGAGAGGCTTAACAGCCAGTTTGAAGGTTTTAGGGACATATCCTAATGACAATGAGGAATAAATTATAGTCAGAAGAGGATCTATGACTTCTGGAAGCACCTCTTTTAGGAGCTTAGATGGTATAGGGTCTAATATAGATGTTGTTGGTTTAGATGATTTAACAAGTTTATACAATACTTCTCTCCTATAGTAGAGAATGAGTGGAACTGTTCCTCAGGGGGTCTATAGTGCACTGTCTGATGCGATACTGTAGCTGACGGCTGCATGGTTACAATTTTATCTCTAATAGTATCAGTTTTAGAAGTAAAGTAGTTCATAAAGTCATTACTGCTGTGATGTTGGAAAATGTCAACACTTGTTGAGGCTTTATTTTTATTTTAATAAATACCTGGGGTTATGTTTGTTTTCTTCTAAAAGAGATGAAAAGTAATCAGATCCAGCAGTTTTTAATGCTTTTCTGTAGGATAGGTTACTTTCCCGCCAAGCAATACGAAATCCCTCTAGTTTTGTTTTCCTCCAGCTGCGCTCCATTTTTCGGGCTGCTCTCTTTAGGGTGCGAGTATGCTCATTATACCATGGTGTCATACTGGTTTCCTTAACCTTCCTTAAGCTTAAAGGAGCAACTGTATTTAAAGTGCTAGAAAAGAGAGAGTCCATAGTTTTTGTTACATCATCAAGTTGTTCTGAGGTTTTGGATATGCTAAGGAATTAGGATACATCAGGAAGATAACTTACGAAGGAGCCTTTTGTGGTAAAAGTGATGGTTCTACCATACTTGTAACAAGAAGTAGAATTTACAGTTTTGGCTATATAAAGTTTCCACAAAACTAAATAATGATCTGAGATAGTGTTGGGCGATATGGTCATTTTTCAAATCGTCATATCGTCAACCCATGAGATCGAAGATACTCGATCTTATCGTGCATGGGTGGAGCAAGAGAGAGACTCTTTGTTCTTGTGTTTTAAACCGTGCAGGTGCGTGAGAGAGCCCATGGAATCACCAATTATTGAAAAAATATACTTTAAAACATACTGATAAACTAATGTTAAATATAAAAATACTGTATTTAAAACAGCTACGTTCATATATATAGTCGGACACAACTGTCATATCGTGCGTCCTGTGACAATTTGCCGCATCTGTGTGCGGAAGTTATCAGTCTATGGCCTGGTTTCATAGACAGGGCTTAGCCTAAACCAGGATTAGGCCATAGTTCAATTAAGACATTTAAGTAATTTTTATAAACATGCCTTAGAAAAAACATTACTGGTGTGCATCTTGAGACAAAACGAAGGCACTGATATATTTTAAGATCAATCAGTACAAGTTTCTTTCATTTGAAACAACTCAGACTTGCATTTTAGTCTAGGACTAGGCTTAAGCCTTGTCTGTGAAACCGGGGGTAAATGTTATGCATAATAAGTCAACGGTGAAAATCAATATTAGATTTCATTTAAAGTCCAACAGTTTAACACTAATATTGGGCATAAACGAACAAGTTAAATATAAAGTATTTAAAACAGGTAAGTTCATATATTTGGAGTAAAGTTGAATTGAACTGATGCATCAGTCATACAGCGCTCCGGACCGCGCGCCTCATGACGAGCTCGACGCACCGCAACAGAAACAAGAATGAGATGCATTCTAACATAACTGTGGCATTAAACTCAGTGAGGGCTCGTTTAAAATAGTGCACATATATAGGCCGTTCAGATTACTTATAAAAGTGCAATGAAACACCTTATATCTGCAGACTATGTACGTCTGTTTGTGGATGGTGACTTAGTAACGGCCAAAACTCTGTATTTTGCATGCATCACATTATAGTGCGGTGTGCATGAAAATAATAACAAGGCTGCAGAGCAAACCTATCATCCATAGTGGTTCTCACGTAGTCCTTCTACGTCATCACCATATAGTGAGTGTTATAAGTGATAAGTCTAATAGAAGGTCTACGTGAGAACCACTATGGATGATAAGTTCGCTCTGCCGCCTTGTTAATATTTTGTCTTTACTTTATTTGTAACGCCAAGAAAGAGTTAATCTGTCATGTATGAGAAGAGCGTGTTGTCGTGTAACAGCCATTAAATGTGTGGGACACCAACTCCTCGTTTTGTATCTCTTTCATTTCATGGATTTAACGAGTTATCAGAGTCAAGGCGGACAGTTTCAGTGACTACAGGCTCTAATCCTCCTGCGCTCGCACGCGCTGTGTGTGTGTGTGTGTGTGTGAAATGCGATGCTGAAATGAAATAGCTGGGCAGTTTTATTTTAATAAGCAGCCTAATAAAAAT
This sequence comes from Carassius carassius, assembly GCF_963082965.1. Classification (NCBI taxonomy): domain Eukaryota; kingdom Metazoa; phylum Chordata; class Actinopteri; order Cypriniformes; family Cyprinidae; genus Carassius; species Carassius carassius. The sequence continues at coordinate 1,880,363 of NC_081773.1, forward strand.
AATAGTTATTATTATTATAATCTAATACATTTAATAGGAAAATGAGCCTAATATCGTCTTGATTATCGACAGAGAAATCTGCTTATGTCGATATCTCTGACTATCGTCGATACACGATACTATCGTCTATCTGCACAACCCTAATCTGAGATATCATCGCTTGACGCATTATTTTAACACTATCAACATCAATTCCATGTGACAGTATTAAATCTAGAGTATGATTTTGACAATGAGTAGGTCCTGAGATGTGTTGTCTAACCCCAATAGAGTTCAGAATGTCTATAAATGCTGATCCCAATGCATCTTTTTCATTATCAACATGGATATTAAAATCACCAACAATTAAAACTTTTTCTGCAGCCAGCACTAACTCCGATGTAAAATCAGCAAACTCTTTAATAAAGTCTGTATAGTGCCCTGGTGGCCTGTATACAGTAGCCAGTACAAAAATAACAGGGGATTTATCTTTAACATTTGTTTCTCTGGATAATGTAATATGAAGCATCATTACTTCAAGCGAATTATACATGAAGCCTGCCCTCTGAGAAATCCTGAAATCATTGTTATAAATTGAAGCAACACCTCCCCCTTTGCCTTTTGGACGCGGCTCATGTTTATAACAGTAATCTTGGGGGGTGGACTCATTTAAAATAATGTAATCATCAGGTTTTAGCAGGGTTTCTGTCAAACAGAGCACATCTATATTATGATCAGTGATCATATTATTTACAAAAAGTGCTTTCATAGAAAGGGATCTGATATTCAATAAGCCAAGCTTTATCATTTGTTTATCCGTATTGCATCTGCTTTTTTATTTGTTGAACCTCAATTAAATTGTTAATCTTAACTTGGTTTGGACGTTTTTTGTATTTTCTAGTTTGGGGAACAGACATAGTCTCTATAATGTGATATCTAGGTGAAAGAGTCTTTGTGTGCTGAGAATTAACTGACCTCTGTGACGTGAGGCAGCTTAGCAGACGGTCGGTTTAACCAGTCTGTCTGCTTTCTGACCTGGGCCCCAGTTAGTCAAGTATAAACTGTAAGACTATGTGCCATATTTCTAGAGAGAAGAGCGGCGCCACCCCAGGAGGGATGAAGACCATCTCTTTCAACAGGTCAGGTCTGCCCCAAACTCTCGTCCAATTGTTTATGAAACCTATGTTATTCTGTGGGCACCACTTAGACATCAAGCCATTGAGTGATGACAATCTGCTATGCATCTCGTCACCACAGTAAGCAGGGAGGGGACCAGAGCATGTTACAGTGTCTGACATCATGCTTGCAAGTTCACACCCCTCCTCAATGTTATTTTTAGTGATCTCCGACTGGCGAAGTCTAACATTATTAGCGCCAGGTGTCCTGACATTTTATCGTACCCGTCAGATTTTCCTACCCAGGTTTACTGCGCATGTGCACATCAATATCGCTTCCTTTTTCTCATGCTAAACAATTATATTTAATGTATCTGCATTACTGCTAGGGTAGGTTTAGGGTTGGGGTAGGTGTAGACTTTAATAAAAATGCAATCTAATTGGTAGAAAATAATATTTATTGTTGGTTCTCTGTAGCTGTGTCCCTTTTAGCTACAACCTTGAATATAACACATAATTACTGTATTTGCAGTACTGTAAGGGTAGGTTTAGGGTTGTGGTAGGTGTAGACGTTAATAAACAATAACTTTACAGTAGCATTTTTCGTTGTCGAATTGTACTACTCAATGTTTTATTGGGAGGTAGGAAAACCGGCATGAATAACAATCTTACTGTATTCACGTTTAGCATTAGCCAGCACTTTTAAATTTGCCAAGATGTCAGGCGCTCTGTTACAGTTAGTGAAAAAAAAGTTTGATGCCTGTTTTTCTGATGTAGGTATGCAAAGATTTGATATCAAATTTTTTTTTTTAAATCTGTATTTTACTTCAAAAAGATCTCAAAGTAAAAAGAGGTGCTAAAGTCTGATTTTGGGTGGTTGTGTTTCTAAAACTAAATTTTTATCATCTTAATTCAAGTGATGAAAGATTTTGAAAGTCTGTGTTGAGCACTATTGTAAGGTGAACCCTGCTTTAATTTTTCAAAATAATTAACAATTTAAAAAATCATTAGAAATTTAGAAAAGTAATCAAGTTACTGAAATAGTTACACTACTTAATACATTTTAAATATGGTATCTTGTAACCTATTACATTTCCAAAGGTTCCCAACACTGCTTATTTTGACTGTGAAGCATGTTTATTTGATTAATTATAATGTATTTAATTAAAGTGACCTTTAGAAGAACTGCAGTTTACTTTCAAGACTCCAGTAATGCTAATTACGTGATTAAATAATAATGTACTACAAGACAATGCATTCATTACAATTAATTGAAACCTAAAAAAGGCACATGGGAAGTTAAAAGAAACACAAAATTTGATTGCATTCTCTTGATGTTTTTGTTATATCTCCATCATCTGCTAGAACCAGCTGATATTCATTAAGCTTTTGCATGGTGTAGAGAGAAGAGAGAGACAAAACAATGCCTAGACAAATTGTAATCAACATAGCAGCAATAACTAAATACTGCACAAATAACACCTTATAAAACAAAATTACGCCCAAGGACATAACACCCCCACCACCAAATTTACAACCATAAGGATTGTAAACACGGATTCTTTCCAGTGTACAGTAGCATAAGGTCATCTCAGTCAACATCAGCATCACAGGCCCTAGAGAGTGCATCCCCCACCACGTTCTGCGTACCTTTCTTGTGCTTGATGTTCAAGTTGTATTCCTGCAGACAAAGTGACCAGCACATCAAACGCTGATTTAGGTTGCACATGCGGAAGAGAAAAACAGGGCGAGAGTTTCCTTCTCGATGGTACTGTAGTTTCGTTGACACTTAGAGAACTTCTTAGAGAAGTAGCAAACTGGATGTTCTACTCCCGCACCATCCTCCTGCAGCAGGACAGCACCCGCTCCAACAGCACTTGCATCCACTTGTAGCTTAAATGGAAGAGAAATATTAGGGGCAGAGAGAACTGGAGCATTACAAAGAAGATCTTAGGCAGCAAGAAAAGCAATTGCACACCGAGGACTCCAAACAAACTTCTTCACAGAGACTTCTTCACTGCTATTTCAAGAAACCGGTGTAATTGACGCTTGGTAATGGGAGCAGGAAATTCAACAACAGCAGCAACCTTTGCTGTTACGGGTCTTAGACAACCTTGACCCACCTTTTTTCCAAGGTAAGTTACCACAGCTTTAGCAATCTCACATTTTGCTAGATTCAGAGTTAACTTGGCATTACTCAACCTGCTAAACACCCTCTCCAAGCTACGGATGTGGCCTTCCCTATCACCTGAATAGACCACAATGTCATCCAGGTAGGCCTCACAGTCACACAACCCTGACAAGACGTTCTGCATGAGCCTCTGGAATGTGGCTGGGGCATTTCGCACCCCAAAAGCCATACAATTGTACTGGAGGAAGTTATCAGGGGTGACAAAAGCAGAGATTTCACATGCCCTTTAATAGGTCTAGCTTTGTGACAAACTTTGAAGAACCAACTTTATCCACACAATCTTCCATACGGGGCAAGGGGAAAGAATCAGGCTTTGTGATGCTATTTACCTTTCGATAGTCAGTACAAAAATGAAAGGTAGAATCGGGCTTTGGGACCAGCAAGCATGGAGAGCTCCAGGGACTTTGGCTAGGTACAGCCAGCCCGTTTTTAAGCAGGTAGTCCACCTCAGTCTTCATGATCTCTCGTTTTGCAGGATTTACTCTATATGGGTGCTGTTTGATAGGGACGGAGTTATCTACATCAATATCATGAGATAAAACTGTGGTTCTTCCTGGAATATCAGAGAAGAGTGTGGGATACTTTTGTAACAACTTTACAACATCGTCACACTGACTTTTTGGCAAGTATGACAAATGTGAATTGATTTTACCCAAAATGGCAGAATTATTCAGACGCACACTAGGAGTCTGAGGTTCAGCCAGCAACAAATCTCCATCAACAGGAACATAGTTGGGAACTACAGTAACACAAGGTTTACTCAGTGGCACAGAGAGTATTGTTAGTTTAGTTGAATCACGTGCAACATAGGACTTCAACATGTTAACATGACATACTCTATTCTTGCGTCTGTGATCAAGGGTACCCACAACATAATCTGTTTCACTCAGTTTCTGTTCAATGACATACGGCCCAGACATACGGCATTGACTGTGCCATAGAAAGATGAGCTCTTGCCAGTTCGCAGGCTTTATGCAGACGTTCATGGAAAGAACTGACATAATCTAGCACAGAAATAGGTGCACTATCCTTACCTTTTAACTGCTCCTTTAACAACTTCCAAGGGGCCATGAACAGTATGAGCAAACACAAGCTCAGCAGGGCTAAATCCTAGTTACTCCTGAACAGACTCTCTCACTGCAAACCTGAGCAATGGCAAGGCATCCACCCAGTCCTTTCCAGTCTCAATACAAGATGTGCGGAGCAAAGTTTTTAGGGTTTGATGAAAACGTTCCACCGCTCCCTGTGACTCTGGGTGGTATGCACTAGACATGTGATGCTTTATTCCCAACTCTTTCAACATTTCTCCAAATACCATTGAGGTGAAGTTTGACCCCTGGTCAGTTTGAATAACTCTGGGCAAGCCAAATGTTGTGCAAAACCTTATGACCTCTTTCAGAACTACCTGTGCTTTCAATGTACACAATGGTATGGCTTCAGGGTAACGGGTAGCAGTACACATTATTGTCAAAATATACTGGTGACCATGTTTCGACTTTCGAAGAGGCCCTACACAATCAATTACCAGCCTCTCAAAAGGTTCTCCAATGACAGGAATTGGCTGAAGAGGAGCTTTAGGAATGGTTTGATTTGGTTTACCAGCACGCTGACAGATGTCACATGAGCAGCAGTAACGAGAGACAGCAGACTTTATTCCAGGCCAGTAGAAATGTTTAACAATCCTCTGAAATGTTTTTGTGACACCAAGATGTCCAGCAAGAACATTTGAGTGTGCCAATTGCAAAACATGAGAACGGTAGCTGGAAGGCAAAACAATCTGATATACTGTTTGCCAGTCACCTCCGTCTGAAAACTGGGGCTGCCACTTGCGCATCAGAATCTGATCGTCCCAAAAGTACGCTACCTTTGCCAACAAAAGATTGCGACTGTCCACTGCAGCACTAATGCAGTTTACAAGTGTAGGGTCTAAGAGACCATTTCATCTTCAACAGATAACTTGCACTCTACCAGTTTAGGTTGCTCCCTCAGGAAAGAATCGGAGAGATCAACGACATCTTGAATGCTTCTTGACTGAGAACGTGTAACAGCACATGCTGAAAAAGCTAGAGCAGGGGTGCCCAACCCTGCTCCTGGCAATCGACTGTCCTGCAAAGTTTGGCTCCAACCCTAATCAAACACACCTGCCTTTGATTTATAAGTGAGCCTGAAGACCTTAATTAGTTGCTTCAGGTGTGTTTGATTAGGATTGGAGCTAAACTTTGCAGGACAGTCGATCGCCAGGAGCAGGGTTGGGCACCCCTGAGCTAGAGGATGTGTTGCAGAGAGATCATGGGAATCACAGACTATTGGCTTGCTTACAACTATTGGACTGGGAAAAACGTTACCACCGGCAAGGTCATTACCCAGTATGAGGCCGACATTATCTACAGGCAACCGTTTACACACACCCAATTGAACCAAGCCTGTAACAAGGTCAGATTTCAAGTTAACATTGTGTAATGGAATGCTAATGCAGCCCATCTCGATACCACACACAAGGAGATTTGCACCAGTATATGGCACATCAGAGAACGTGAAAACATCCTTAAGCACAAAGGATTGAGCCGAACCAGTATCTCTCAGAACCTTCACACACTTCTCTGGAGAGTCACCAGCTAGCGACACATAAGCATTCAGAAGAAAAGGACCATAGGATGATGTGTCAGCAGCAAACAAATCAGGAACGGATTGTACAAATGCATCACCTTTAGGCTTTATATTTGTGGCTTTCTGCTTCCATGCCTTACAATCCCCAATCATAGGGCCAGGATCGAGACAGTAAAAGCAAACCCTCCTATCTGTGCTCTTTGAGGACGACTTCCCTCCACCACTAGTCTTGCTGACATTCACTCTGAGTGCATCTTGAACTCTACACTCTTTGACCAGGGATGTTTTAGATTGACGCATTGAGGAAAAGAGAGTTTGGTGAATAAGTGCGCATTTGTCTGCAAGCACGGCTGCATCAGAAAGTTTTGCCACTTTTTGTTCTTTTAAATGAACAACAATGTTTTCCGATCCCGAGCCCAAGGACGTAACACATTTTAATTTAATTTAAGCCTCCAGATTTAATATTGAACATTTGATGTATAAAATGATTTATCTGATGAGGCAACATCAGTGGAAACATTAGATCTCAGACTACGAAGAGAGGCTAGAGACATTTTATTAATGAAAACAGAAAAGAAGAGAAGCTAGTCTATGGTACTACAAGTACCAATGGAGACAATGTGAGCTTATTCAAGGAAAAAAATATATGCTAGCCATTCTGTAACAGTTGCAGCCATTGAGTCGGAGAGAAATGAGTCCAAGAATGAACTTCATCATGTTTTATCATAACATTTTTTGGACTGGATTGATCTAAGTCAACTCAAGTCAAGTCAAGTCACCTTTATATATATAGCATTTTAAACAAAATACATTGCGTCAAAGCATCTGAACAACATTCATTAGGAAACAGTGTGTCAATAATGCAAAATGACAGTTAAAGGCAGTTCATCATTGAATTCAGTGATGTCATCTCTGTTCAGTTTAAATCGTGTCTGTGCATTCATGTGCAATCAAGTCAACGATATCACTGTAGATGAAGTGTCCCCAACTAAGCAAGCCAGAGGAAATGGCGGCAAGGAACCAAAACTCCATCGGTGACAGAATGGAGGAAAAAACCTTGGGAGAAACCAGGCTCAGTTGTGGGGCCAGTTCTCCTCTGACCAGACGAAACCAGTAGTTCAATTCCAGGCTGCAGCAAAGTCAGATTGTGCAGAAGAATCATCTGTTTCCTGAGGTCTTGTCCCGGTGGTCGTCTGAGACAAGGTCTTTACAGGGGATCTGAATCTGGGGCTCTAGTTGTCCTGGTCTCCGTTGTCTTTCAAGACTGTAGAGGTCCTCTGTAGGTGCTGATCCACCATCTAGTCTGGATACGTACTGGATCCAGGTGACTGTAGTGACCCTCTGGTCTGGATACAGACTGGAACTGGTGGCTACGGTGACCTCGGAATAAGAGAGAAACAGACTAATATTAGCGTAGATGCCATTCTTCTAATGATGTAGCAAGTACATTGTGTGTTATGGGAAGTGTTCCCGGTTCCGGTTTAGGCAAGGCAAGTTTATTTATATAGCACATTTCGTACACAATGGTAATTCAAAGTGCTTTACATAAAAGAAAGTAAATAGTAATGAAGAAAAATAATAACAAGATTAAAACAAGCAATTTTAAAACTTTTAAAATTATTAAAACTGTACTTATTTAAAATGAATTTAAAACAGTAAGAAAATGATTTTACATAAAATTAAATAAAAAAAAAAACAGTGAAAATATATATTGCAATCATTTCGGACATTGCACAGTGCTCATTCAATAAATGCACAGCTAAACAGATGAGTTTTAGTCTAGATTTAAATGTGACCAGTGTTTTAGCACATCTGATCTCTTCTGGAAGCTGATTCCAACTGCGGGCCGCATAGTAACTAAAGTCGGACTCCCCTTGTTTTGTGTGAACCCTTGGTATTTCTAACTGACTCGATCCTAATGATCTGAGTGGTCTGTTAGGCTTATTTTCAGTGAGCATATCTGAAATATATTTCGGTCCTAGGTCATTTAGTGACTTATATACGAGTAAAAGTACTTTAAAATCAATCCTAAATGTAACTGGAAGCCAGTGTAAGGACCTGAGGACTGGTGTGATATGCTCAGATTTTCTGGTTCTAGTCAGAATCCTGGCAGCAGCGTTCTGGATGAGCTGCAACTGTCTAATGGTCTTTTTGGGAAGGCCGGTGAGGAGCCCATTACAATAGTCCACTCTGCTGGTGATAAAGGCATGAACACGTTTCTCCAAGTCTTGGCTGGAAACAAAACATCTAATTGTTGCAATGTTTTTTAAACATAGTATGCTGATTTAGTTACTGCTTTGACATGACTACTGAAACTAAGGTCTGTCTCCAGAATCAGACCAAGATTCCTGACTCGATGTTTAGTTGTTTGACCACTAGAGTCAAGGTATGCATTCACCTTGAACACTTCATCTTTGTTTCCAAATGCAATGACTTCAGTTTTTTCCTTGTTTAACTGAAGAAAGTTCTGGCACATCCAACTATTAATTCATCAATGATTTGAAGAATTGAACCTTGTGGGACTCCGCATGTCATGGACGTCCACTTAGACTTATGCTCTCCTATACTCACATAATAGCCTCTCCCTTCTAAGTATGACCTGAACCATTTGAGTACCATCCCAGAAAGCCCGACCCAGTTTTCCAGTCTCTCTAGTAGTATGTTATGATCGACAGTGTCAAACGCAGCACTGAGATCTAGCAATACCAGCACCGATATTTTGCCAGAGTCACAATTTAAGCAAATATATTTTATTATCTTAATGAGTGCTGTCTCTGTGCTGTGATGCTGTCGAAAACCAGATTGAAAATTGTCCAGGTATCCATTTGATTTTAAGTATTTGTTCAGCTGATTAAAAACTACCTTTTCTATAATTTTGCCTATAAAAGGAAGATTAGATATTGGTCTGTTGCTCAAAATGGTGTTATCAAGATTGCTCTTTTTCAGGAGGGGCTTAACAACTGCAGTTTTTAAGGAGTTTGGAAATTTCCCAGAAAGAAGTGAGGCGTTCACCACTTCTAAAAGATCTGCTTCTAAGCAGTTAAGCACACAAAGATGTGGGAAGTGTGTCAAGATAGCAGGTTGACGATTTTAGGTGCTGCACCATGTCTTCCAGAATTTTGCTATCAATTGTTTCAAAAATAGACATAGTATCTTTTTGATATTGTGGCCTAATCTGTCTGACCTCTGCATTACTTGAGGATGTGCTAATCGCCTTCCTGATATTGATGATCTTCTCAGAAAAGAAGGATGCAAACTCATTGCATTTGCTGTCTGAGAGCATTTCACTGGGAATCTGACTTGGGGGGTTTGTCAGTCTCTCAACAGTGGCAAAAAGAGTACGAGTGTTAGTTACTGTTGATAAGGTTTGAGAAGAAATTCTGTCTAGCTGTGGCTAGTTTCACATTAAAAGCATGAAGGCTGTCTTTATAGGTGCTATAGTGAATTTCAAGTTTTGTCTTCCACCACATCCGCTCTGCTTTTCTGCATTGTCTTTTCATAGTCTGAACTGCTGTTGATCTTCTCCAAACTGATTTCTGTCTGTTTGTTTTTTTACTGACTATTATTGGAGCAATATCATCAATAACATTCTTAACTTTTGAGTTATAGGAATCAAGGAGAATATCAACAGAGTCTGCAGAAATGCTTGGTGTTAAAGATATAGCCTCCATAAATAGTACACTTGTGCTCTCGTTAATGCATCACCTTCTGACAGAGACCGATCGAGATTCAGTTGTAGCAGACATCAAAATATCAAAGAAAATACAGAAGTGATCAGATAGTGCTATGTCCTTAATAACAATGGATGAAATGTTTAGACCCCTACTGATGATTAAGTCTAGAGTGTGTCCACCTTTGTGTGTGGGTCCATGCACATGCTGAGTCAAGTCAAAAGTGTTTAGAACCATTATCATTTCTTTTGTAGTTTTGTTTTCTGCATTATCTATGTGAATATTAAAATCCCCTGCAATAGCAAAACAGTCAAACACTGAGGAAATCATTGATAACATTTCTGTGACCTCTTCAACAAAGGCTGGAGAGTATTTTGGCGGCCTGTAAATAATAATAAACACAATGCGTGGATCACCTTTCAGCACAATCCCTAGATATTCAAAAGACAAGTACTGACCAAATGACACTTGCTTGCATTGATAGACATCTTTAAATAGAGCAGCTACACCTCCACCTCTCCTAACAGTCCTGCAGACACTCATGTAAGTGAAGTTAGGAGGGGCTGCTTCATTGAGGACTGTTGCATTGCAGCTGTCTTCAAGCCATGTTTCGTTTAGAAACATAAAATCCAGATTGTTTGTGGTTATAAAGTCATTGATTAGAAATGATTTATTTTTAAGTGAGCGAATGTTTAAAGATGCTAACTTGATGGCTGTGCTTTGTGTCTTTACATCAATCTTAGTTTGATGCATAATAGGCCGCAGATTAGATGAGTTTTTCCTTCGGCTTGAGATGGCCTCAGACTTTCTATCACATGATAAAACTGAAATAGAGAAAGCTACAGGCACACTGGGTTCCCACTTGTTCTGTAGGCATTTGTGAATGTTGCTGTTATTATAGCGGGGACCCGACACATATCACTGAGAGCTGCTATCTAGGGATGTTGCGGTGACGGATTTTTTCCACCGGTTAATCGACGTGTAAAAAAACGGCAATCCCGGTGTCACCGGGGTTGCGTGTCGGGGATTTCGGGAGGCCGAAAATGCGGTCGTGCAGACGTGCACACGTCTCAATTTACTTTCACTTTAATTAGCGGCAATTCAGTAGCATTTGTTTGAATTAATCATGGGTTAATTTATTTTATTCTTAATAAAAATACACAAAACAATAAGACACTCGCTTGTATTACACACATCTTTATTGCAAAATGAATAATAACTCAACACACCATGCAAAAACTAAACAAAAGCACTTATGAAACACCTTTAAAGTGCATTTATTAACAAAACGAACCACTGCACACATCGTGCAAGTATCAAACAAGAAATTATATAAAAAAATTCACTATTCGTTAAATAAAGTGCCAGCCTTTTTCAGCAAAAGTAAAAAACAAACAAAAAAACACCGCACAACCATCGAATATGAAACGAAGGAACATCAAAAACTTCGTTAAATAAGGTAGCCTACCCGAATAATCACTGGACACTTAAGTGCAAAAAAAACTAATATAAAAATTAAACTCACGTTAAGCTGTTAAAAAAAAGAGGTAGGCCTATTAACTGCATACACCGTACAAAAAAATTATAAATAGGCTAAATGAGAAACAATAAACGAAAAACCTTCATTTTAAATTGCAGCAGTTCGCTTTGAAACCAGATCTTCCGCCATCCTTTGCCAGTTAGCTCGCCTCACTCTCCTCAAATGATAAATGAAATCGGACACCTGCAGCTTTACTGCAGCGCTCGTTCCGCTTACGCTAAATTACGAAGGCACGTAGTCACTAACTGAATTAAGTGCTTTATTGCTATAGGCTAAAACTTCAACACGATGGGGACGGTGCCGGTGGTCAAGTGCTATGACCGGTAGGTGGGTTAAACACCGTGTATCACCGGTAACACCGACTATCGCAACAAACCTACTGCTATCAGTTTTTTTTTGGTTCACCTTCAGCAGATAGAGGGTTTGGGCCCTGGCGATGTGGCAGTGGTCGAAGAGCTCTTGCAGGAGCAGGGACCACAGGCTTTGGTGGTTGGGGGCCCCACTATTTTTTTGTTGATATCTGCGCGCTTGCAGCAAATGAGTGAGAGAGTTTAGTCCCAGCAAACACCAATTCCTCCATTTTCTGTGAAAAGCACAGAAGTGGAGATGCTGGAGAAAGGGATATTGTGTCTGGTGAGATGGGCTGTGTCTCTGGTGTTTCCGGTGGCTGTGATATGTTGTCCTGGCTTCCTTGGCTGTTTTCCAGAAAGTCATACCTGGGTGCTGAATCTTGTAGCTGTTTTGATACATCACAGTCAGTCTGTGAGGAGCTCTGTGGGCAGGGCTCAGCCGGGATAGTGTATTATCAGCAGTGCTTGTTTTGGCTGCATGGTGTTATCAGTGTCCTTGTGGGATATGTCAACCACATGATGACTCGGACCCGGTGTGTGTGTGCTGAATGGATTGACACACTCTGCTGAAGGATGACGGAGGGAAAAGTAGATATCGTCTTTAAACACTCTAGCATCAAGTTTGTTTGGGTAGACAATTGTCTATGGCCCCAGAAAAGATTAAAGTTGTCAATGAAATTCACTCCTTTTATATTACAAGATCTTTGTAGCCATGTGTTCAGCCCAAGCAACCGTGAAAACATATTTGTTCCCCTTGCTGGGAGTGGTCTACTGATGAACGACTGAACTTTGAGTCTTCGAAGTGTTTCAAAGAGTTCACTGAAGTCCTTCTTAAGGAGTTCTGACTGCTCTTTCCGAATATCATTCTTCCCCACATGGATGATGATTCGATTTGCAGTATTTTGCTTCATCAGAATGTTCTGAAGTTCCTTGTTCACATCAGAGACTGTTGCTTGAGGAAGGCAGCATGTTGTTGTAGTCCTGCTACGGAGGTTTCTGATAACAGAGTCACCCACTATCAGAGTCCTTGGCTCGGCTGCGCTCTGAGCTGAATGCCGCTGTCTGCTCGTCCTTGAGCGCCTGTTAGTAGAGGTGTTAGCTGATGGCTGATCCAATAGATGTTTAATCACATTTGGGGATTCCTCACCCACATTCATTAATGCTTCAAATCTGTTCTCAAGATGTATAGGAGGTGGTTGAATGCCAGTATCCACAAGCCTTGTCATAGTCGAATCTGGGGTAGAGGAAGCTACGGCAGCAATACGAGAAACTTTTGACAATCTGATGTCTCGTGTTCCTTTGGGTCTCGCTCCCTGTTTGTGCCATCAATTAGTGTGGCGATTAGTTTTGGCTTGTTCCTCTACACTTGTTATAAACTGTTGAGATTCAGAAGATTCATGGGACTCACCGGCTGTATGCTGAGAGGGTCCATGACGACGGTCTGCTAGGTGTTCCGGCTGTTTTGGAAGTCCAGCAAGTAACTTTGTTTCAACAATCACAATCCTTTGTAGAAGTTTGCAGCAGTTCATGCAACAAGTAGATCCAACATTTTCTCTCTCTTCTGTTTGAATGTAGGCAGTTGTTTTCCCGTCTCCGGAATGTAAGCTGCTGGCAGTGGGAGGCAAAGTTTTCTTTTTGTAGTATTATTCCAGTCCCAAAGAGATTTTAGTTTTAGCGTTTGTGCCAAAAATCTGTTGTTTGAGCACTGTGCTGATCTGCTGATGTGGAAATCTTAGAAAAATCAGAGAAAAGTACAGTAATAAGAAGCAAAGCGCAGTAGCAAAGCCGGAAGCAAGAGTTTATCTAATTAATGCAGCCTAAAAATCCTTTAACAGAGTTGGATATTAAAAGCATAGTAGTATGTTCTGTGTAAGCTAGGTTAAAGAGATGGGTCGTTAATCTAGATTTAAACTGCAAGAGTGTGTCTGCCTCCCGACCAATGTTAGGTAGGTTATTCCAGAGTTTAGGCACCAAATACAAAAAGGATCTGCCGCCCGATTTTGATATTCTAGGTATTATCAAATTGCCTGAGTTTTGAGAATGCAGCAGATGTGGAGGATTATAATGTAACAAGAGCTCATTCAAATACTGAGGTGCTAAACCATTCAGGGCTTTATAAGTAATAAGCAATATTTTAAAATCTATACGATGTTTGATAGGGAACCAGTGCAGTGTTGACAGGTTCGGGCTAATATGGTCATACTTCCTGGTTCTAGTAAGAAATCTTGCTGCTGCATTTTGGACTAAATGGAGTTTGTTTATTAAGCGTGCAGAACAGCCACCCAATAAAGCATTACAAAAATCTAACCTTGAGGTCATAAATGCATGGATTAACATTTCTGCATTTGACATTGAGAGCATAGGCCGTAATTTAGATATATTTTTGAGATGGAAAAATGCAGTTTTACAAATGCTAGAAACGTGGCTTTCTAAGGAAAGATTGCGATCAAATAGCACACCTAGGTTCCTAACTGATGACGAAGAATTGACAGAGCAGCCATCAAGTCTTAGACAGTGTTTTAGGTTATTATATGCAGAGTTTTTAGGTCCTATAATTAACACCTCTGTTTTTTTTCAGAATTTAGCAGTAAGAAATTACTCATCATCCAGTTTTTTATATCGACTATGCATTCCGTTAGTTTTTCAAATTGGTGTGTTTCACCGGGCCGCGAAGAAATATAGAGCTGAGTATCATCATCATAACAGTGAAAGCTAACACCATGTTTCCTGATGATATCTCCCAAGGGTAACATATAAAGCGTGAAGAGTAGCGGCCCTAGTACTGAGCCTTGAGGTACTCCATACTGCACTTGTGATCGATATGAGACCTCTTCATTCACTGCTACAAATTGATGGAGGTCATATAAGTACAATTTAAACCATGCTAATGCACTTCCATTAATACCAACAAAGTGTTCAAGTCTATGCAAAAGAATGTTGTGGTCAATTGTGTCAAACACAAAGTACTAAGAGCCAATAGAACTAATAGAGAGATACAACCACGATCAGATGGTAAGAGCAGGTCATTTGTAACTCTAAGGAGAGCAGTCTCAGTACTATGGTATGGTCTAAATCCTGACTGGAAATCCTCACAGATACCATTTTTCTCTAAGAAGGAATATAATTGTGAGGATACCACCTTTTCTAGTATCTTGGACAGAAAAGGGAGATACGAGATTGCTCTATAATTAACTAGTTCTTTGGGGTCAAGTTGTGTTTTTTGATGAGAGGCTTAATAACAGCCAGTTTGAAGGTTTTGGGGACATATCCTAATGACAATGAGGAATTAATAATAGTCAGAAGAGGATCTATGACTTCTGGAAGCACCTCTTTTAGGAGCTTAGATGGTATAGGGTCTAACATACATGTTGTTGGTTTAGATTTAGATGATTTAGATGATTTAAGTTTTTTACAATTCTTCTCTCCTATAGTAGAGAATGAGTGGAACTGTTTCTCCCCTCACGGACGACTGGTGCGCTCAAATAAAAACCAAAACACAACTAAAAGCCCAGGCCTGGTCCTCTCTCGTCCTTCACTGTCGTCGCTACAGTTTTATATCCTTCCATCTCCTACGTGGGACTCGAGACCGGCGGTGGGTCGCAGGTGTCACTGATTTGCCCAATCATTGCCGGCCTCACTCCTTGTTCCCACGTCCCTCGGCCCCGCCCCACTCGCCACAAGGTCGATTTGACTGAAGGACATAACAGAGAGTTGAGCTGGGAATGGCTGCTAGGATCGAGACAGATACTGGTCAAATAAACAGACAGGGCAAGTGTGTGACAGTGTTAACATAATGAGAGTGTGTGTGTGTGAGAGTATGTGACCTTTATTAGCATACTGTGTGGATGGCAGAGAGCACAAAGAACACCAGAATAATGTCCAGACTCTCAGGGGGAAGGGAAATGCGTGACACAATGCAGGGTCATAGTTCATAAAACATGCACAACTGATTAGTGAAGCGTTTTAGATTTTGCCTTCAATGAACTACTGTGGACAGTTCATCATACTAATACAATTATCTAATGTTATGAGTTCCATTTATTTTCATTTGAAGCAGAGGACACAATCACATAAATACATGGGAATGATAATGACATGCGAGGTGCTTTAATTATATTTTGAATACAAAAAAAAGTTACTTTTAGGGTAAATCACACAAATGTATTTCAGCCCCGAATAAAAATACATGAATAAATAAATAACAAACAACATTAAGCCTATGTAAATGTTTTTATTAAAAATAAAACTAATATTAAATTCAGTACTAGCATATGTATACAGTACAGACCAAAAGTTTGGAGACACCTTCTCATTCAAAGGCATCAAAACTATGAATTAACACATGTGGAATTATATATGGAATTATATACATAACAAAAAAGTGTGAAACAACTGAAAATATGTCATATTGTAGGTTCTTCAAAGTAGCCACCTTTTGCTTTGATTACTGCTTTGCACACTCTTGGCATTCTCTTGATGAGCTTCAAGAGGTAGTCACCTGAAATGGTCTTCCAACAGTCTTGAAGGAGTTCCCCGAGAGATGCTTAGCACTTGTTGGCCCTTTTGCCTTCTGTCTGCGGTCCAGCTCACCCCTAAACCATCTCGATTGGGTTCAGGTCCGGTGACTGTGGAGGCCAGGTCATCTGGCGCAGCACCCCATCACTCTCCTTCTTGGTCAAACAGCCCTTGATGCCTTCAGTGTGACTCTACAATTTTCATAGTCATGAAAATAAAGAAAACTCTTTGAATGAGAAGGTGTGTCCAAACTTTTGGTCTGTACTGTATATATATATATATCAGGACTTTTAAGCTTACCATGGCTTCATATAATTGATTAAAAATAAAGTAAAACAGTACTATTGTGAAATATTATTACAACTATTTTCTTTTGAACATTTCAAAAAGACATTATTATTGTTATATCTCTCCCGTGAACTGCCAAAATACAGACAGCATGTTACTTGTCCCACAAGAGACAGTAATATATTGGATCACTGTTACACCTCAATAAAGGATGCATATCACTCTGTTCCACGAGCAGCTTTGGGACGTTCTGATCACCTTCTGGTTCATCTTATACCGACCTACAGACAGAAACTAAAATCAGCTAAACCTGTATTAAGGACTGTAAAAAGATGGACTAATGAAGCAGAGCAGGATTTACAATCTTGTTTTGACCTCACTGATTGGAGTGTTTTTGAAGCTGCTTCCACCGATCTGGACGAACTCACAGAGACCGTAACATCATATATCAGTTTCTGTGAGGATATGTGTATTCCTACCAAGTCTCAACTAAATTACAACAATGACAAACCGTGGTTCACTGCAAAACTCAGACAGCTCCGTCAGGCCAAAGAAGATGCTTACAGGAAGGGGGACAATGTCTTGTATAAACAGGCTAAATACACACTGGAAAAGGAGATCAGAGTGGCAAAGAGGAATTATTCTGAAAAAATAAGGACTCAGTTCACTTCGAACGACTCAGCATCAGTGTGGAAAAGTCTAAAGAAGATCACCAATTACAAGACACCACCCCCCAGCACTGTGGAAAATCAACGACTGGCAGACGATCTGAACGAGTTTTACTGCAGGTTTGAAAGAACACCAATCACCTGCCCTGAACACCTCCCCACACAACCATTCACACCATTCACAACTCCTGCAACCAACCCTGAATGCCTCTCCAAACAACCGTTCACACCATTCACACCTCCTGCATCCCCCCTCTCCCCCACACCTGCAATACAGATCAGCGAGGATGCGGTGCGCCAGGTCTTCCGGAAGCAGAAAAGGAAAAAAGCACCAGGTCCAGATTGTGTTACACCAGCCTGTCTGAAATCCTGTGCTGACCAGCTGGCCCCCATCTTCACAAAGATCTTCAACAGATCGCTGGAGCTGTGCGAAGTCCCTTCATGCTTCAAACGCTCCACCATCATCCCCATCCCAAAGAAACCCAAAATTACAGGACTAAATGACTACAGGACTGTGGCTTTAACATCCGTAGTCATGAAGTCGTTTGAAAAACTGGTGCTGGCCCACCTGAAGGACATCACTGGACCCTTGCTGGATCCTCTTCAGTTTGCCTACAGAGCAAACAGGTCTGTGGACGATGCAGTAAACATTGGACTGCATTATGTTCTGCAACACCTAGACAGACCGGGGACCTATGTGAGGATCCTGTTTGTGGACTTCAGCTCGGCTTTTAACACGATCATCCCAAAGCTCCTCTTGCCCAAACTAACTCAGCTCTCCGTGCCCACCTCCGTCTGTCAGTGGATCAACAGCTTCCTGACAGACAGGCAGCAGCTAGTGAGGCTGGGAAAATACACATCCAGCACCCGTACAATCAGCACCGGAGCTCCCCAGGGCTGTGTTCTCTCCCCACTGCTCTTCTCCCTGTACACTAACGATTGCACATCTAAGGACCCCTCTGTCAAGCTCCTGAAGTTTGCAGATGACACCAAACTCATCGGCCTCATTCAGGACGGTGACGAGTCTGCTTACAGACAGGAGGTTAAAGAGCTGGCTGTCTGGTGCACTCTCAACAACCTGGAGCTTAACACGCTCAAAACAGTGGAGATGACTGTGGACTTCAGGAGAAACCCCCCTGCACTCCCCCCACTCACCATCATGAACAGCACTGTGACTGCAGTGGAGTCATTCAGGTTCCTGGGCACCACTATCTCTCAGGACCTGAAGTGGGACATTCACATTGACTCCATTGTGAAAAAGGCCCAGCAGAGGTTGTACTTCCTTCGCCAGCTGAGGATGTTTAACCTGCCACATGATCTGCTGAAACAGTTCTACTCCACCATCATCGAATCCATCCTCTGCACTTCAGTAACTGTCTGGTTCAGCTCAGCTTCTAAATCTGACCTCAGAAGACTACAGAGGGTAGTCCGGACTGCTGAGCGAATCATCGGTACAACTCTCCCATCTATTCAAGAACTGTACTTAGCCAGAGTGAGCAAAAGGGCTGTTAAAATCACTCTGGACCCCTTACATCCAGCACACTCCCTCTTTGAACTATTGCCATCTGGTCGACTCTACAGAGCACTGAGCACCAGAACGACCAGACACAGGAACAGTTTCTTCCCTCAGGCAATCCATCTTATGAACAGCTGATACACACTGAACACACTGAACACACTACACTTTATATTTATATACACATACACTTAATTTATCTAACACACATACTTAGTATACACTTACATTTTGCACATAATATACATGTACATACATAACTGCATTTTTGTAATATACCTGCCTACAATTGTCAATTTGTATATTGTTATTCCTTATCTACTTATTTGTATTTTTTGTATTTTTATATTCTTTTATTATGTGTTTTATGTTCTGTCGCTGTCATTCTGTTGTACTGCGGAGCTTCTGTCATGAAAACAAATTCCTCGTATGTGTAAACATACCTGGCAATAAAGCTCATTCTGATTCTGATTCTATATTTTATATTTGTATTATTATTATCAATGAACTGGTTACTATTCCGTAGGGACAGTGAAATTCAAGAGAACATGATTTTATTTCAAATATTTAGTCTTCACTTTATGAATGATACATTCGATAGATTTAAGCTGTCCTTGCTTAAATAATTTCTTTTACAAACATGCCCAAACCTTGGAAGGGTAGTCTGTATTGAAGGAGGTGTCCAAATCACATGGTCCTGGATATCACAGAGACTCTGGGCGGACTCTTTTGACTTGGACTTCTTCACAAAATGTTACAGTATTAGTTCATGGGTACAGTTTTTAAAGCAGAATTAGTTTTACTCCGAATCAAGCATATATTGATGGAATAGAAATGCCATGGATGTAATTCAATCTAATCAATATGTGCTGCTGTTGGCATTTGATGAAGGTCTCTGCGTAGCAAAAAGCATCAAGCACCAGGAGACAGAGCCAAACTCCCACACGACTGATCAGCCGTCATTAATATGAATGGAGAAGAGGATATGTTGCCCTCCCAATCTTTATCCATTCTCAGAGGGTTTCACTAATGTAAATCTGGGATGTGTGTGGGCTCTGTTTGTCATTTACCTGGATGAGCTCAAACGCTTCAGATGAGAAGTCACACCAGCACAAAAACACACACACACCTGCTTAACTGTTTCTATTACAACCTTCAGATGTTCATCTCTTTATCTCAGAATTGTATATTTATGGGATAATATACAATCAGCCACTGCTTGGTGTCCTGATCATTCTGTTACGGTCCGTTTTTTGAATGATAATGAACTGAACATTACTGACTGTACAAAATCCTGCATATTACACAAATATTTACCAAATACACTTCCAGTCAAAAGGTTTTGAATGGTACGATTTTTAAAGAAGTCTCTTCTGCTCACCAAGCCTGTGTTTATTTGATCCAAAGTACAGCCAAAGCTGTAACATTTTGAAATAGTTGTACTACTTAAAATAACTGTTTTCTATTTGAATATATTTTAAAATGTAATTTATTCCTGTGATTTCAAAGCTGGATTTTTAGCATGATTACTTCAGTCACATGATCCTTGCTTCATCAAACATCTGCCCTCTGCTGGCCAAAAACACTCATCTGAATCAGCCTGAAAGACCATGGTTGCTCTGAAAAAGTTTAGCATTGAGTATTTACAGAATTATTTTCTTGTTTGATGTATGATCTTCAACAGAGAGCAGAAAGATCACACACAGTGGCCAAAAAGTGGCCCAAAATAACATCAAAAGAAAAAGAAGAATAGAGCAGAGCCTGCAAGGGCACAGGAGATAGATAGAGAGAGAGAGAGAGAGAGACAGATAGACAGACAGATAGATAGGAATTGTAAAGAATAATATATTGTGTGAATATATTACAATATATTGAATAATACGTAAGGAATTGCTGCTTTCCATACATTGAAAAATGTGTGCCGATATATATTTACTTTATACATCACATGTCATTTTATATTCAGTAATACACTTTATAGGCTAATATATAGATGTGCATGTGATAAGTTATGGTACTGCATTTGTAAAAATACATTGAAAATATATTCATACAGTATATACACACCTATATTTCATGTTTCTTATATTTCATGATTCATATTTTAGAATATAGCTATCTTACAATAATATTTTAAAAGTGCATTTAATAGTTTGCTGCTGAAGTTTTTGTGAAGCATCATCTGAATGGCACGCACTCACATGAGATGTAAAGACTGTACTCACAGTTTTATATAAAACATGTTTTAATCGTGCGAGGCACCCTCCTCGACGTATATTTCTGCATGTTGAAATGACGTGACCTGCAGTGTTTCAAAGACAAGCAATCATTGGCTCATTAGCTGCCGCATGTGTATGAAAGCTAGTAGCATATGGTGACAAAAAGAGTGAAAATTACACTTTGAAAAACACTTATTATCATGCTTTTCCAGCAGAGAAAACGGGAGAATCAACACCTGTATGGTTAAAGAAGCAGAAAAAAAACAGATGTAAATAGGGGTACAAGGAAAGGATTTGGTGACAGATGAAATCCTGATACCCAGTTAGCTTTTTTTTGTTACACAGGTAAAGGCATAGTCAGGGGTCTCCAACTTTTCTCATGGATAGCCTGCAGATTTCAGCCCAAACCACAATTGAACACACCTCAACCATTAATAATTAAAGTGTCCAAGGCTGATAATTACAGGCAGGTGTGTTGGAACTGAAGTCTGCAGGAAAATAGCTTTCCAGGAGCAGGGCAGAACTACTGGAGAACTGCTGAAAGCCCCTCTAATGCCAACGGGTGGCAACAAAGAGCATTCTAGAGATGTGGCATGTTCAAATACAACAAATTATGCAGATGTGTTGTCAAAGCGATTTGGGTCAAACAAGATTTTTCAGTAGTAACTCATTGACTCCTTTATTTTTTTCTCTTCTGACACTCAATCTTACATTCAGTCTAATTTACAGTTACCGAAAAGACATGAAAAATTATCTTTGGGCAGTTCATGCACAGTAGGCATCTTGGTAAAAAATGACAAGACGAAATAAATAAACTGCATTGTAAAATATTTTACACAAAAAAAAGCATGTGGCATCTCATGCATCTTCCCAAAATATACAAACACTTTTATAAGGGGTGGCGTTGCAAACAAAAAGCCCAGAGATTTCCAGGAGTCAGTCTTTACCCTCTAGTTACCAGAAACCTATGGACATGTAAAGGCATCTCCATGTCTCTCTCTAACAGTGGGCTCACAGACTCGCAGAGGTGGACTTCCTCTGAAACCTTCACAACTAGAGATGCCTGATGGAAGCAAATTGTTCACAGAAAACGCAGAGACAGTCTCATGAGTAGCTCTCGTTCTCATCCCATGTGGTCATCCATTGCTTCTTCTCCAAGGGATCTAACATGTCCTTTCCATCTTTCACGAGACGTGTCTCCTTACGAATCCTCACCGCGTGATATTTCGGAACACTGTCCTCATATTTGGAGCGTTTGAAAAATCCACACTGACGGAGAAAGAACAGAAGCACGTTAAGCATCATTTCAAGACACAAATTAGAAATCATTCTGCGTTTATGTGCTTTGGAGAACACGGAGACATGCTTGACAAAACAGGACATGAAGAGGCACATCCATCAAAACAAAACCGAGCTTGACATGGAAAGAGCGAAGCACGCTGTGCAGCATGTGTCATTCCCTTCCTTCTGACGAAGCATGTATGAGTTAGTGAGTTAGGCCACACGTCATGCAGACACCATTCTGCTGCAGCGAGCGTGTTTTACCCTGGAGACGAGAGCTAGGCCTCAGTGGACTGTTTGTCAGAGGGCTGAGCGTGAATCTCCGCTTTGTGAAAAGCGGCATCGTACTCGTCCTTCTGGGCCCGCTTGAAGAAACCGCACTACAAACGGGGCAAATTCAGGGGTCATTGCAAACATTTGTACTAAAGACTGGAATTCCACTAGCACATCTTCTCATGTGATATATCTGCTGGTATTTGGACAGTAAAAATGTCATGCAGATTTTGCTGATTTTTTTTTCTTAATTAGGTGGTGATTTTAAGTGTATTTATGAAGTGTGTTCTTCTCAATAATTCTATTGAATGTGCACTTGTAGTGTACTTCAAATCCTAAAAGTATATATATATATATATATATATATATATATATATATATATATATATATATATATAAATTACTTGCACATAATGTATAATGAATAAAGTAAAATACCACTTAAGTAGGCTAGCACACTTTTATGACTGTTTCTTATAATACTTAAGTCGACTTTTAAAAATTGCACTTCATAATATTGTCACTTTAATGTCATAATGTCATTTTAAATAATATGATCTTTTTTTTTTAGAGTACACGAAGTACACTTGTTTTGATGTGTTGACTAACAAACTAAAGCACATGTAAAGCACTTGATTATCATTTTAGCTGCTGTTTATCAGATATTACATTTATATAAAATATAAGAATATAAATGTATATACATGTAAATGTTTTCTAAATATATACTCTGTGTATTTATATATAGCCTACATAATAATAAACACAGTACACATGCATAGATTATGTAAACAAAAACTTTTATTTTGGATTAATCGTTTGACAGCAACAGAATATCAAGAGAGAAATTAGAATTGAAATATCCAAATAGCTTTTAACCAGGAACTTTTTGTGGCTAATTTACTATCTGTATGCGCATGTGAGTGTTTTATTACCTTCCAGAGTAACAGAACTAGAAGAGCCAGCATCAGAACTCCAGCTAAAACAGCCACCAGAATGATCCACCAGGGAACGCCTCCGAACGGAGTCACGGCCGTCTCCGGGAACACGGTCAGCCTCACCTGCCATCACATCTACAGTGAGTCCAGCTGTCTGGACGACCCACACCATATTTCATCTACATCTATTAGTGTGACAGATTTAACCGTGTTACGCTTGAATAGGAAAGTCTTACCTGGGTCTCAGAATTTTTAAGGACAATGTTCTTGGCAGAAGCATCCAGACTTATGGAGGCTTTCACTATTATATCGAGGTAGCTGTAGGACCCATAATCCTGTTTTAGAGAGGACACAAAACAGAATGCTTTAACAACCCGAGACCTTCTTTCAAAGGCACACAATAAGCACATGTTTTTATTGTCTTTACTTCAAGGAAAGTGGAATTCCACAGCCGGGATTTCAGCATGATGACCGCAGTGCTGTCCAAGCCCTCTAGGGGGCATTTGATCTCCACACATCTGGCATCTCCACTGCAAGACTGCGAGGACAAAACGTTCATTACAAGCATTGTTTTGGTGCTATAGCACTGGCAGAAATGAAACTTCACCACAGATAGAAATAACGTTGCCTCGTTACCAGAATCTTGTGCTTGCGTTTGTCAAGGATGAGGGATGTTTTACTGCCTTCAGCTGGTTTCCGCTCCTCAAGCTCACGCTTTCTCCTGGTTGATGTTGACTCCTAAAGTATGACAGATGTGTTTACTCTTTGTCCAATCTTACAAATGTTGTCCAGATCTACCAGTTTAAAACATCCGACAGCATTAGGAGGATTTGGTACCTGACTCTGAAGTCGGAGAGGGTTGATCTCTCTCTCAGATGAACAGGTGACTAACTGCAGGTTCCTGGTGTTGATCTTCATCAGATACAGCAGCCATTTCCCCACAGAGCTTTCTTTAGGCCACTGGATGCTCAGGGATGCAGTCCCAAAAGACTTCAGAGGCCTTCCTAAATTAATCACCTGCAAAAAAAAAAATCAAATCTTAAGTTTAAAACAGAGCTTTTCGAGTGATAAGGTAGAGTCTTTAAAACATATTTGGCATTTACTCTGAATTCATATTCGACCAAGCTGCCGACTTCTTCCTCTGTCTTCATAGCACTCATGCCTCTGACTTCACCTCCAAAATAGACCTGAGACGGCTTGGCAGCCCTGACGAACAGCAAGAAAACACAATGTGACTAGACAAAGCACAAGTAAGTCTATATAGATCACAGTAAAAAAGAAATGCATGGAAGTAAATAACTGTATATTGAATGTGCACTTGTACAAATGATTTAAAAGATTGCATTTAAAATCTTAAAACTATATATTAAAAACGGTACTTGCAGATGCATTACTGATGAAATAAAAGGCAATGTGTGTGTTTGAATATATGCATAAACACTTTTGATATATGCACATTATAATGATATCAAATTAAAAGTGTTTCTGTAAAGTACATTTTAAAATTACTGTTTTAATAAACTTTTGCTTTAAAGTAGGCTACTTGATTACAATTTTAACTTCATTGTGTTATGTAACAAGTTATTATATTTGAAATATACTAAATTTAAAATTCAATTACAAATATATTTAAAAACGTGACATACTGCTTTAATTTAAAATTAAATTTAGTTTATCGTAAATGCTTGTAAGTACAATGCTTGTGCAGTGCACATTAACTATATTTCAAAGACAATACAAACAAATAGCACTTTAAAATAGGTCAAAAGCACTTTAAAATTCTGCTAATTGAATGTAATATATTTTTTTCATTTAATTGCACTCATCATGTTTCCAAAAACATTCAATTCACACTTAAGTATATTCTTTTTAGGTGTATTTTTTCAGCAACAGGTACTATAAAGTATGCTAAAGTGTACTTCTTTTTCACAACTGGTACGTAAGTGATGGCAGAATTAGAGTACATTAGTAGATATTAACAGTTGCTTTTAACCTAAGGTTAAGTGCTTTACTCAAGAGTACAGAGGTGGCAGCAGCATATTAATTCAGGACTTTACTTTAGAAGTTTTGACACTTGAATGACTTAAGTGAAGTCTTATTTGACACATAAGAGTCCCATACTACAGCATACACTGCACATTAACTGAATATAACAGCATAGCTTGCATAATGTTACTGTAATATGTAATGAAAGTCAGAAAATGTCTCTGTTTTCTGTCCTAGACAGCAATGGTTTTCGATGGAGAGCACATGCATGCTTAAATAAATGATAATACTTACCCTTGCACAGAAAGAAGTAGTTCAATCACCACTTTGGCTTTGGCTTTCACTTTGCCCAGGCCTTGCTGTAAACTCGTTCTGTATGAGAACACAAATATCAGTATACATTCATCTTAAAACTGTCAAACATGTTTAAATCAACAGTGATTTCAGACATACGTTTCCAGCTGGAGGTTGATCTCAACCTCTTTGGTGTCAAGTGATATCTTGCCAGTGCTCAAAATGATATAGAATGTTACCTACAAAAACACATTTGTATTTAAATGGCGATTCATGAGTAAAATTGCATCTTTGAATTATGACTGACCTCTGAGTCTCGTTTAAAAGGGTTTCCCAGCTCGCAGTCTGCCTGGGAGCCATTCTGATTGGCAGCACAGATCACATGTTTATCCTACAGGACGAGCGGGGTTTGGTTACACAACATCATAGCACTGGTAATAGTTGTATTTAAGGCTTTACGGTTTGCTATTATCTCATTGTGAGGACTTCACTGTAAAGCATTGGTAATATATAACTAATTGAAGTAACAAAAGAATACAGAAACATCGATTTTTTTATGAAATAATGAATGAAAACATAAAAACGTGATCAAATGAAATAGAGAAGAATTAGACCCAGACTTGTGATCCGCTTACAGTAGATCTGAGTCCTGAATATGAGAGGGATTCATCAAAATGCCCAACCAATCTGGCTTCATGAGCATCATCTCCATTCCTGTTCCTGACTGTGACCTCCAGAGCGATGTCCTTCTGATCACTCAGAGAAATCACCGGCACACCGTTCTCCCTGAGAGATCGGTTTGAAAAAATAGCACCAACAAATTTAAACATGCAACCTATCATCCAAAAGAGTATCAGGGCATATAATAGTAGTATTATATACAAGATCATCAGCTACACATATGTTATTAATGCATCATTTTTCAGTTGCGATCAGCTCATATGTATTAGATGTGAACAGCAGGTGTAAACAGAGCTATATTAGCGTCGGTGTTGCATGCTTCTAGTATGAGATGTATTGCTGATACACACAGTGGTAGAGGAGGAAACACTTCTTGTTTGGACTCTCTGTAGCAGAACCTGTACTGCAGGTGTAGGTTACTCTGACAGATGCTGTCTGTGCCACATCCCTCCTTCAGGAAGTTCACCTAGGCCAGGAGAGATGGCAAATCAAAGCTTAAGACTTTTTTTTTAACAGAGCTTAAGATGTATTGACTGCTCATAAGATTATGTAGGTAAGTTATGTTAAGAGCATACCTCGGTGATGGTCTTGTTGGGCACAGTGGAGTCTAGTATTGGAGTTAGTTGTGGCAGAGAGCTGTGCCGTTTGCCTCTCTTAGCGCTCTGAATGGCCACAGACACCTCGATAGGAATCGCTCTGAGCTTATCCCTGATGCCTTCCTGAAACCAGCACATGACAGATCCCACTCAGTCAACATGCAGTGAGAACAGAGGTTAATAAACAGAGGCTGTTGGAATGTCATCAGAATTCCACAGTTCCTAATTCCAAACTGAGAATTATAGGAATAGTGCACCCAGAAATAACAAATCTCACTAATGCACTGCATGATAAAACTGCAGATGTATGATTCTTCTTGTAAACAAAAACGGATTATCTGATAAAGTCATAAAGTGACCAAGTTAAGTGATTAATTTTTTCACGTTGGTCCTTTCCTCACCAATAGTGTTTTGTAAATGCATGCAATAGTTCTTATTGTGAACAACTAGTCCATGCATCCATTAATTATTATTATTATTTTTTTTTTTAAATCATCATGTTTATTCAAAATGTAATAACTCAGTCTTCTAGTAAAAAAGACAGACTTTTCATTGGTAACATACAGGACAAGTCAAAAGTTTGGAATCAGTTTTTTTTTTTTTAAATGTTTTATTAAAGATGTTTCTTCTGCTCATCAAGGCTGCATTTATTTGATCAAAAATACAGAAAAAAAAAACATTTTATGAAATATTGTTGCAATTTATAATTTCAGTTTTAATACTAAAAAAGCTGTATTTTCAGCAGCATTACTCCATTCTTCATTGTCACATGATCCTTCAGAAATCATTCAGATATGATGATTTAAATTCAGTGCTGGAAACAGTTTGCTGCTTAATATTTTTTGGGACCTGCAGTACTTTTTCAGGATTCTTTGGTAAATAAAAAAAAAAAGTTAAGCAAAGAAAAAAGTATCACAGGTTCCGAAAATATTAAGCAACCGTTTCCAGCACTCATAATAAATCATCATATCTGAATGATTTCTGAAGATCATGTGACACTGAAGACTGGAGGAATGCTGCTGAAAATACAGCTTTGCATTACAGAATTAAATTATATTTTAAAGTATTTCAAAAGAGGAATTCAATATTAAAAATTGCAATAATATTTCACAATATTACTGTTTTTCTGTACTTTTTGATCAAATAAATGCAGCCTTGTTGAGCATAACACGAACAATCTGACTGATCCCAAACGTTTGAATTGGCGCTATATGCAGAACTTTTCCAATCTTTTAACCGGCTTAAACCTCCCCCTGTGTGTTCATATTTGAGTGCCACGCCCACATCTCACAAGCCAATCAACAACAGATTCATCGAACCAAGTTCCCACCCTGCATGTTTTCTCTTTCGATAATCAATCAAAGTCAGATGTGCATCACAATATGGAAGAAAAGATCAGCGGCTGCTTCTGTTTCATCCCAACTTTAAAGCTGTATTTACTTGTAGTCTGAGTTTGGTCTTGTAACAGGCTTTCTTGTTCTGTCCTCGTAGCTCCAGAGAGCCGGTCGACTGGAAGTCCTGATCCATGGCGCTCTTCTCCAGAAACACAACCCTGGATGGAAGACCCAGCTTCCTGCGGTACCACTCGGCCTCAAGTGTACACGAGACGGCTGCAAACCAACCAACAAACAAAACATTTACCATACGAGAGCTTCAGACCTCATTTACAACAAAACATTTTGCCTTCTGTGAGCATTAATAACATTTTAACTACATCTTGTTCACATTAAGAACAATAACTATGAGGATAACAATAACGATAACTATAAAAGCATCCACATGGTATAATAACTTCTGTTTATTATAAGCTTATGCTGCCACTATGTCGACTCAATCTCTTTAAAGTCAGGCTTTTAGACGAAAAAAAAAACAATTATTATAGATAATGATTGTTTGTCAGTATAAGAGCATGAACAGACTTACTGAGTTTAGGGTTGTAGGTGGAGGGCTTTGCTTTATATGAGAAACACGCTTCTACGGTCAAGCTGAAAAGGATTCAACATTAAACACACATAAACATTAGTGTTCAAAATACCAAGCGTATTTATAAGTGATGTTAGTATCTCACCATACGCTGTTGCCACATGTTTTCTTCATCAAGTCGATCTCCTTTGGTGTCACCTTGATATCTTTCTTGATGCTTATAACATTTTTGGACCTGCGCACGAGAGGGGTGTTATGTAACGCTATAGCATCTCAAAACAGCTCCAGGTAATGCCTTTACATGAGAAGTGAGCTACCAGCACCTGTATATGAAGACTGTGTCGGAGAGCGAGCCCACGGCGAGGTCAGGGTACGAGTTCTGATCCAGGTCCATGTTTCCAGCCAGACAATAGCCAAACATCTTAATGTTGTGCTGTCTACCCTCCAGAATCTACAAGATCATGGAACGGTAAGACTCTATTAATTGTTTAACGGCAAAGACTAAAAAAAAAAGAAAGAAAAAGAAGACTATATAATTATATATAATACACACACACACGACCCTGGAGCACAAAACCAGTCTTAAGTCTCTGGGGTATAGCAATAGCCAAAAAAAACATTATTTAAAATTATAGATTTTTTTTATGCCAAAAATCATTAGGATATTAAGTAAAGCTCATGTTCCATGAAGATACTTTGTAAATTTCCTACTGTAATATGCATTGCTAAGAACTTCATGTGTCAACTTTAAAGATGATTTTCTCAATATTTAGTTAGATTATTTTTTGCAACCTCAGATTCCTGATTTTTAAACAGTTGTATCTCAGACTAATATTGTCCTCCTAACAAAACATACAACAATGGAGAGCTTATTTATTCAGTTTATTTATGAGTGTCAATTTCAAATTCAGTTTACCCCTATGACTCTTTTTGTGGTCCAGGGTCATATATATACACGCATATATACATACATACTTAAAGACTAAATACACACACTATTGCCGGCTCTATCTATCTATCTATCTATCTATCTATCTATCTATCTATCTATCTATCTATCTATCTATCTATCTATCTATATATCTATATTCACAACAGAAAGAGTACAAAGTAATATAAGACAAAAGCAAAGTAAAATCAAAACCAAATTAGATATACAATGAAATATCTAATGCATAAAAACAAGTAGGTATCTGTTTTTTTGTTTGTTTTTTTTTGCCAGTGTTTCATGCTGAAAAAGGAAAACCTTTTAAACTGGATAACATTGGAAAAGGAAGTCTCACAGAGCCATTTATTCCTTTCAGTTGCACCAGTATTTGATCTTAGTAATTTCTCACTGATATTGAAACTGCAGACAGAAGAGCAAACCGAGAGCCAGACAGTAAGTGTCTAACCTGAGCTGGTGTGGTATTGATGCCGTCAGCAGATCCGTGGTAGATGTACACGCTACCAGACCCCGAGTCTGTGTATGGAGCACCTACTGCAATATCTGAGACACAAGCAGCAAGAATAGTAAACATAAACTTCGCAAAAGAAGTCATTATTTTGCATCCAAAACTAAAAGCCGACTTCTGCGTTCAACCTTGAAAAGAATCCAGATTGATGTCTCCAATGTTCTCCACAGCCAGTCCGAACATGGAGTCTTTCGTTCCATTCAGGCGAGTGGGAGCGACGTCCTTCCACCTTCCAGCTTTATTGATGTAAACGAACACGGCTCCTCCCACTTCCTCATCTCTCTGGAAGAACTGAGGAGCACCAACCACAACGTCCTGCCAGCTGGAGACACAAACATCACATTCACACTCCAGCCACTCGTTTTCAAGCGTTCCTTTATTTGCTGCAGATCTTGCGTCGCCAGTGTTGGGAAATGTTATAGGTTACAGATTACACGTTACTCTATCTAAAATGTAATAAGTAGTGTAACTCTTTCAATTACTTTATTAATGTAACTGATTACATTTGATTATGTTTTGATTCAACATTTCTAAACTGTTAATCATTTTCATTATGTGAACCAGGCAGTGCTAACCTTACAGTAGAACTCAGCACTGATTACTATCACTTTTACAATCCTTTATCACTTGAATTGAGATTGTAATAATTACATTCTCACCAATGCACTAAATTCTAAAGCACAGCCAATGCAAACTTTTGCAACTTACAATGCAAAAAAAAAAAACAGACTTACTCTGAAACCATTCTGAGGTTAAATTCTGATTTAAAACCATAAAACAAAATAGATTAGTCGCTATGATACTGTTTTGAAATCAAATCTTTGCATAGCGATGACAGGAATCACTGGCATCTAACAATGACTTGGGGGGGGGGGGGGTGGACAGTTAATTAAAAGAAATAAAGTATATATACATAAACCCAAATAGGAAATAAAACAGTTATCTAATAAGCATGTGTCCTATTCTGTGTCCTAATGAACTCCTGAAACATTGACGTCTGATATATTAAAGCAGTCACTGCAATTTACGAAAGAAGTCAATTACATCTGTTTGTATTAAATCAGATGTAACACCCTTTGTAATCATTAACATTTTCATAAGTAAATGTAATTTAATAATAAATAAATAAAAATTCTCAATAGCTATAACTGATTGTCCTTGTTACAGTGTAATTATATATTTAAGTACTGAGTAATATTAATTAACTCTGGCTTGCTTAGTTGGGGTCACTTCATCTACAGCGATATCGTTGACTTGATTGCAAATAAATGCACAGACACTATTTAAACTGAACAGAGATGGCATCACTGAATTCAATGATGAACTGCCTTTAACAATCATTTTACATTATTGACACTGTTTTCCTAATGAATGTTGTTCAGTTGCTTTGATGCAATCCTTTTTGTTTTTTGCTTTTGTTTATTTTTACAATAGTAAGTGCATGTAATATGTATAACAAGGTCACCTTAAAATAAAGTGTTACCTTATTTTGTATTTAAATGGTGCAATTTAGTTGCATCCCAACACTGCGTGTCACCCACCCATCTCCATTCAGGTCGACCACAGAGACATCATATCCAAAGGAGGATGCGAGTCCCGGTCCTTCCAGGATGTGTTCAGGTGTGAGCGTGGTGGACACTTCTCCCTCCGTCCGCAGAAACACCACTGCACCGCTGTGATTGGCTCTCGGCGCTCCGGACACTATGACGAGTCGGCCTTTCTCTGTGATGCTGTGTCCAGAATCTAGAGAGAATCCTGTGCATGTGCGAGAGTCAACGTCACAATGCAAGCGCTGACCACAGCACACACAACACATGGTTCTAACACTCACCTAAGTAGCTGTTGGCTGGGACAGGCACTAGATTTGGATCCAGGCGGTTTTCATCCCCGACCTCATACGGGCCGTCATCAAACAAGCCCATTTCCAGAAGAGTGTTGTTTTTCTGCTCCACACGCACTATACCTATGCAACAGAAGTGATGGGATGAGCGCTGAACAACTAGATTATGCTGGTACAGGAAAACTAATGATCGAGAAATGGTTATTTGTGCAAAAAAGAAGTGTGGTTGATTGTTTTGAATGTGCACTTGTAGTGTACTTCAAACCTTTAAAGTATACAGTATAGTTTTTAAATTGCATGGAAAATATGGACCACAAAATCAGTCATAAGGGTATTTTTCGAAATTAAGATTTATACAGCATCTGAAAGCTGAATAAATAAGCTTTCCATTGATGTATGGTATGTTAGGACAATATTTGGCTGAGATACAACTATTTGAAAATCTGGAATCTGAGGGTGCAAAAAAAATCTATATATAATAATAATAATATTAAGAAAATCACCTTAAAAGGTCCAGATGAAGTTCTTAGCAATGCATATTACTAATCAAACATTAAGTTTAGATTTATTTACAGTAGGACATTTCCAAAATATCTTAATGGAACATGATCTTTACTTAATATGATTGTTTTTTTACTAATGATTTTTGGCATAAAAGAAAAATCAATAATTTTGACCAATACAATTGGATATTGCTACAAACATACCCTAGCGACTTAAGACCAGGATCACATATATGAATTAAATAAAAGGCAACTAAAGCGAGCACACTTTCATGACTGCTTCTTAACTCACTTAAGTACATTTTTTGAAAAGTGTCAAATTAATAGTTTCACTTTAAAGTACGTTTTAAATCATTGTGTTAAACCATCTTTTGTCATGCTTCAAAGAAGTAAACTTATTTTGATGTTATACTAAAATGCATGTTGCATTCTTGATTGCAATTACATATTTACATATTCATAATTAAAGTTTTATCATGAGAAATGTTTAATTATGAATATATTTAAAAATGACATATTATTTTCAAGTAAATTTGTTAACCACAAGTGCTTGTCAGTACATTCAGCAGTACACTTTAAACATATTTCAAAGACAATAGAAGTAATTATGAAATTACATATTAAGATGAGCATAAGTCCTACTTAAGTGTGTCAAAGAGCCCTCTAAATTTAATATACATTTAAACTATAATACATTTTAATTTCATTGCAATTAACACACAATTAAGTGTCTGAAAACTTTACATCCAATTTGTACTTAAGTATATTCTTTTATAGTATATCTATATTAAGTATATCATTTCTGTAAAAGTATGCTTTAAAAACTATGTACCTTTTTTTCTACAAGGGAATATATTTGTGTGAATTACGAATATATTGAATAAGAGATGTTGCAGTGCTCCTCCTCACCAGTGGGGGTCACAATACATATAAAACATGTACAGTAAGTAAAAATACTGGCTATTCTTATGGATTAGTCCATCATTGTAAATCAATGATAGCAGTATGAGGTGTCTAAGACCTTGCCAAATGTCAAAACAGTGACCTGTGAGTCAAAGCATATTTCTGCTAAAAGTTTCAGAATGAACCAGTCTGGTCAAATGACGTAACTTTCTATCTTCTGCACCTCACAGTTACCACAGAATCGTGTCCAATAGGTGTGTATGTGTCTCTGTGTGTGTGTGTTTTTATTTTTCACATCAAAGTCATTCTACCTTTCCAGTTGTATGCCCCTGGTGCTCCAAAGATGACATAATGGTAGTCTTTAGTGAAGGTGGCAGCCAAGCCCTGCTGACAGGCCCCGAATCTCTCGTGACCCCTGGTGCGACCATCGCAGAATTTCCAGTTCCCTCCATCCTCGTCTGACTGGCTGTCGATGCTCAGGTCCTGGCTGAGCATGTAGCAGCGTCCCGTGATGTCACGCGCCTCTTGGGGGGTGTTGGGGAACAGCAGGCGCTGGTAGCGATGGGCACATGTCTGAGACACAAAGAAAGAAGCTAGTTCTGCGCTGCTGATATTGACATTGTGTGATAAATAATAAATCAGTTAATGGAGACTGTGTTCTTGACGTACCACAATCTTGCCTCCAGGTCCTTGGCTCTGAACAGTTACACCCATCCACTGGTTCTCCTTATTCTCCACACGAGCATCAACTGTGAGAGTCACCATGAACAGAAACCAAGTCATGATTAAGCATGGAAACCAATGAACCAAATCTCCAGTTCAAGCATCTTTAAATCTGTGAGACTCCTGTCTTTCTGCGTACCATCATTGTCAAAGTCCACTCGAGTGCAGTCATCAGGATGGGTGGTGATGTCACAGCTGTACAGCCCACCCGTGATGTTTGCTCCCTGATTGGATAGAGCCGTGGCTTTGGGAGCACCGATCAACAATCTGTGTGGAGAAATGAGTAAAAAAATTTATGAATCACTTTTTTTTTCTTCAGTAACTTCCAACAATGGCCGATTTTTCACCAGCAATGCAAAAATCCTATGTTTTAAAAGGCAATCCCAGAATTCACTGTGACAAGATGTTGACAACACCCATAAAAATACTCCATATGAGACTATCATGTCGATAAATCATGTTGATACTACACATATTGATATCACAAATAATCTGGTGCTAGTTACTATCTGATTGACCCTCCAACATGATGGAGGTATTGCACTTTGCCGGTTGCCAGTCATCATACAACGAAACTACAGTAACGAACTACTTAAATGAATAAATAAAGAGGAAGAAGAAGCAGTGTGTAGCTACTACTGCTGTGTACATTTATGTTACACACTAAATGACAGACAAAAGTCACAGACACTCTTCCCACATTTAAAAAAGTGTTAGACTGCAGTCTGCAGGAAGTCGTTTTGTTCATCTTTGTATAGATATGGTTACCTTTCTACTGTTTTGAGTGCCAAAAAGTAAAGGAAAAAACAGTTAAAGGTGTATTTGACAGATACCATTATTATTTTTATTATTATTATTATTATTGTTGTTGTTATTATTATTATTAATTTCAATGATATAATTATCATGAATTTGTTTGGCCAGAATAATCATGTAGTGGAAATCTGATAAATAATCTATGAGCATTAAGCCACAGTCACACTAAACTTGGAGTACACACAATTTCTACAGATAATGCAACTGTAATAAAATGTTATATACTCTGAGGCATGTTTTTAAAAACACAATGTGTAGAAAACATAAACATATGCACTTAATTTTACTGCAAAGCAATCCTGCAGATTTAATATTTGCATTGTTATAGCTAAGAAGTCGTCTGCCATTTTTCTTCTTTTGGTCTGATGTCTTCACATGATACAAATTCAAAGAACAGAGTTCTCCAATCTTCAACTGAGTGAAATTCCTGTGAGCTTGTGCTTCTGGTCTCCAGCATTTGAATGAATGGAAGTCAATGGAAAAGTGTAGTATGACCACCTGCTTGAGTTGAGTCTCTCGCACATCACAAGCACTATTTGCTAGTGTAGTGCATAGTAATTATGACGTATCAGTCCTTCATAAATGAGACTGGTGCTTGATGAAGAGGATCTGACAGATTATTTCATCAGCGGGCGTCTTCCTGTTTCCAACACACATCGGCCAGCTGTGCCAAATCAATTATTTACACACACACTGCTATCATCACACCAGAACAGAAGACACACATAGGTGAAGATTTGGGGAGAGAGAAACCCTAATCATGTGTCTTTTTTGAATCAATGTTAAAAAGAATTCAATGGGAGCTGATAAATGAAGCAATGGCCACTACAGGGTTTCTGAGAACTCATGAGTCACCCAAGTGATGTTGCATTTTAATGACTGTTTATCAAAGCATAAATAGTGCTTGTGCAGTCCGAACTTAAGAGAAGAAAAAACTGTACATTAAATCAATAACCGGCTTACCCAAAAATCTGCATGGTCTCACTACACTACTTAAAGACTTATGACCTATAGCCATCTGCTGTGTAACCAATCCCTTTTTCCATAATTCATTCCAGACACACCTTTCCTAAGAGAAGGACAATTCTTTCACTGCCTTCTACCACAACTATAGTGTTTTTTTTTGTTTTATTATTATTATTATTTTATTTACTAGACATAACTCAGCACTGAGGCACACACAGTGGCTGTTTGCTTCACTTCACACACAGCGGTGCAGAACAGCTGGCTCAGCAACTGTTATTCTGATGAAACGTTTCCAGAACATTCTTCTTATTTGATAGCCTTTATGAATCAACTATTCTGGGCACTTCACTGAATACATGAAAAACACATGAAAAACTGGGCTCTGTCAGACTCACAGTCAACACAGGGAACATATTTTAAGACTAACCAATAAAAAAAAACAAGATGTGGGCACCGTTTTATTTTTTTATTTTTTTCTAGACAGGAATCAGTTTAATGGTCCATTTCTGCTAAATTATATTGTTGCCTCTTTCTTGTTTGGTGACACATTCAAAGTGAAATGTCCAGTCAACAACATTTTATTGCATTGGTTGCTGTTTGTATCTAGGTAATTCAAAACTAAATGGCGCTAAATAGTTCATGCTGTAACACATTTAATAATAATACCACCTACTATAAAGCTAACTGATAGTATTAACAAAAACAAACGTACAATAAACACACATTCTTAACAACCATGCCATTTTAGATTGCTCCCGTAAGTCTATGAGCTCTTTTATCCTGACTTGTGTGTCACAGGACTATGCAAGTGCTGTGTTGTACCAGGTGAGCTACCGAGCAAGTTTACTACACCAGTTAATTGATGCTCATGTCAAGATAGGGTGACCAGACGTCCCTGTTTTCTGAGAAGAGTCCTTGATTTTGTTGTCCTGTCCTTGGAAATGTCCTGTTTTACAGCATGTTCAAAACAACCTGCAACTACATTTTAAAAAGCACAACAATAGAGTTCTGCAATAGTGAAGTGATTATTTTCACCAGCAGAGAGCTGCGAGCTACACAGATAATTTGGTCACGCACTGCTTCTTCAGCCACAGAGAACCGAACCGGGACTAGAGCAAAGCACTATTGTCATCAATTATCAAAAGAGACATTGTTATCAGTTTCAAGGTAGTCGTGTACTAGCGATTCACGTTAAAGCAACACTGTTTGTATGTTCCTTAACAATCCATTTCCAAAAGCATAAATGTAAATTATCATCTGGAAAGTAATTACTGTACTAACAATTTGTGAAAATTTTAAATTTTAAATTTTAAAATTTTGCTAAATAGCTGTATTTATCATATGTTCTCATATTTATTGTTTTATTTTTGCACTGTTTTTGTAAAGTCATAATTTAGTTGTAATACTGCGTTAATCTGTTTGCTATTTACTATTTTTCATAGAGTGTATTTTGGTGAATTTTATTTAAAAAAAAAACTAGGGCCAGCTTAATCCTAAAACATCATAATAATTATTCATTACAAAAGAAGTATATGCATTTATTTAATGACCTTGATGCATTAGTTCACAAAAGTTGCACAAAAAAGGGTTTTGTAATAATAACATTGTATTGTGCCAGAAACTATTATTAACTATTAACTATTGTTAATAGTTAATAATAGCTATTGGGTAACTATTGTTATTATTATTATTTGTGTGAAAAGAAATAGAAGTTTTATGTGTTTTACTGCCACTAGTGTTCATTTCAACTGGAAACTGCAGTGATTTGTATGTACAGTTACATTTTTTTCCAATGAGGCTATGTTGCATAAATGAACATAACATTTTGAATAAATAAATTATTACGTTAGCTTACTTGTAAGTCTTGCTAAAACATTACAGCAAATGGAGTCCATTCCCACGAAGATGCGGCAGGTGGATGTTTGGAAAGCTCCTCTCAATCATGGTTGGGAAATTCAACACATATCTGATGGACAACACTAGGAATGACATGCCAGCGCTGGAGTTTCAGTACTCAACACTATGCTCTCTGGATGGGAAACAGACCAGCCATTATGGTGTTGAGAGGTTTCATCAGCATTTCATCTGTGCACCCATGCCCCTTAATCTACTTTCCATGGTGAGTCTATTCAGATCAGCATGTAGACCACCAGAGGCTTACTATACTGGGACGAATGAAATGTGTCCTTGTATTCACAGGATAATAGGCATTGTCACTCATATTTTTCTATTATGAATGTCCACAACAAAAACATGAGATGAAAATTTAAGTTTACCACAATAAACTGTGCTTTTACCCACCATCAGTGTTGGGAGTAACGCATTACAAATAATGCAAGTTACGTAATCAGGTTACTTTTTCAAGAAACTAGTAAAACCTTACTTTTTAATTTACAAGAAAACATTTTTCCCCATTACAATAAACATTTGAATTTACATTTCCTTCAGCCTGTGGCTTATTCATTTCAGGTTTGGTTTTAAAAGGCTTTTTACATTTGCCAAAATGCAAAAGTAATGTAAAAGTAATGTAACATAGTACTTTGTTACTAGGTGACAAGATTAGTTAGACATTTTAGGGAGTGCAATATTGTAATGCATTACTTTTAAAAGTTACTTTCCCCAATGTGACCACCATCCCCTAAAAAAGAAATGACTGAAAACAAATGGCACACTTAAGTCTTGTGGTCTTCATTCATGTGCATCCATGAAGATGATGCATGTTGTCCTATACACTATTTTAGCTTTAAAATGTGTGTCTGTCAATTATGGTTTTACAGGAGTAAAATAAATAAATAAATAACTGTAGTTATTCTGGAAATGTATTGAACCATGGTAAAAGGTTCTTCTTTCTTGGGATTGAATAGGATCATTTGTTGGTTGTGTTTATGCTTGCTGAGGGATTTAATGATGTCAGCATGCTATTGTTTTGTTATTGTCATTGGGTTCCTGTCTATTAATCTTCAAAATCACAGAAATGTTTGAGGAGACTGGCCTTGGGTGATTATTGGACTGAACGACTAATGACTGAGACAAATCATTAAAGATGAATGTGGAGAATGTGGCTAGTCAACCTGACACTCCCTGTTTTCAACCAATAGAAGGAAGGACAAAAGATCTCATTTAACTAAAACAACAGCATTTAACTAAAAAAGACACAGAATGTTACCCTGTCTTATTTTCAGGCATGAATTGCAGTTCATTGTTTTGAGAAAATGTTGAGTTTAATTAGTCTAAGCATGTCATTCTTGGCAGTAAGGGTTTATTTAATCAGGGTCACCAAGTTTATAGTCTGACTGAGCAAAATTCCCTTATAAACAATGACTTCTCGATAGCTTTGTCTGAATGTCCTCAATGCATATCCATGATTATCTTTACTCCATCATCTAAACAGATTTATTTGTAATAGAAAACATTCTAATTCCAAATCTGTGTTTGAAATTCATGCAGTTGTTAAACTAGACAATAATACAATCTACAAAACTCTTCTTTCTTCATATTTTATTTTACAAGTTCTTTATTGTTTATTTTATTTTCAGTAGATGTAATTTGACTTAACGTCTGTCTTTGTGTGTGAGTTGACATATGCAGACAAACTGCAGCAGTTATGATTAACAAGAGTAAACTGACAGTGGTCAGTGTGTGTGTTTTATTCTTTATACTCACAGCTGGCTGCAGCTGGCTGCAATCTGTCGCTTACATGCCCTACAGTTGCTTCACCTCGGCAGGAAAACTTTTTTTGCCACTAAACTTGCTAACACTCCAGTGTAAGGATGGAGAGTTTGACCAAAGTTCTTTATAGCAAGCACAGTACGAACAATTATATATCAAAGTAATATTGTGTATTATAAAAACTGGCATTCTTTCCTATATATATATATATATATCTTGATAATGTCAGATAACTTTGATAGAAAGGTTTGCAATGAATTAGGTTGAAAGCTGATAGCTTTTAAATTTAAGTAAACAATTAGATAATACCATTTTCGGTTAAACAATTACCAAGCAATACTTAATTTTGCTCTTTCTGTGGTGTAAAAAGTTTTCATTAGCAATTGAATAAAAAAGACTTAAGCAAACTCAGTAACAAATGAGTCAGTTTTGACATCAGTGTAAAAACAGATTGAAATGATTCAACTACTGCTGTAGAATCTCTCCCAGCTGTCACATTTCTACAGTCTCACTGTAAATATATTCATCCCGCGCACTCTTATCCAGTGATTCAGCTAATACCTGTTTCAGACCGCTGCTTCATCACTGAAGGGGAGAGATGCCCAGACTCAGCTGTCTCTGCTCATCACTTTAGTCATGCAGACCTTTCCATCTTTCCATTAGAAAATATACCACAGCCATAACCTTTCACTAATTCTCAAACTGTTACACACAGTCCAAAAGCATCCGTGCCAAAGCTGCAGCAGCTGCTGTGTGTCCCAAACACTGCTCAAAGAGAGCTCACAATCACGAGCTGCGCAACTGTTTTACAAATTTGTCTTTTTCAAAATGATCCAGCAGCGCAATCGCTGCAGTTGTCTGAGATGATCAATACTGACTTCTTGTGTTGGGTTTTGCGCTGTAGTGTGATGTGTGTGCTGCATTGTGATGGCTGTGGTTAGTTAAACTGAACTGTCTTGTGAGATGTTACGTCTTTGTTGTATTATGTTGGGTGTTAAGGTAGGAATGGGTCACTATTAAAATGTTAAAGGATGTCAAGTGTGAAAAATGCAATTATGGATCCAAATTTGGGCTTTATTGTAGACAAGAAGGTTGCAGAATCAGCAAGCAGTAATATCCAGACGAAGACAAAAGAGTAATCCGTAAACAGGCAAGGGTCAGGACAGGCAGCGAAACAATCATAAAAACACAAAGGCAATGCAAGGTACCAGCAGCAGAAAAACACACAAACTAGAAAACGTTACAGGCAATAGACATCCAAACAATACTCAGCGATGAGTGTGCGAAAGTGTCCAGCTTTATTGTCCATAGTCCTCCTGATTGGAAACAGGTGTGGGTAATCAGTTCCTAGGCAGGGGTTATGGGAAATGGAGTCTGGAATAAGTGTCAAAGGAATGCGATGGAGTGACCTTTAGAGGAGCTCATTAGCACTCCAGAAGGAGAAAATGACAACTATACTCAACTAATTGGCTAAGCAACAACTAACTAATTGGCTTAGGGTTGTGCAATAACAAAAAAAGAAAAAATGAAATTATGGCTCAGTGCAATAACAACATCAAGCTGTGATTTAATTAAATAAATATATGCACTGGGTGTTTCAGAGTGAAGCACTGTGTTCTTTCATTGCACAGCCCTACAAACAATCCCATCAGACATGGATTTTTTAATTGCATTTAAGTCACAATCATGGCCGTAGCCAGGCTTTGAAAATTAGTGAGGTCCAGGGGGTTTCTATAATAACCCCCTTATTATAGAACTGTGCTATAATAACCCCTATAAATACAACTAATTATATACACCAACACTTGAAAAGAGACAGAAATGTAAATGTTTTTGGAGGGATGATCATTTTTAAATCATACCCTATTTATTGCATCAAAGTTTGTTAATACTATATTTATGGAATGGATAATTTTATCAGTTGTTTTATTATTCATGCAAACATACATACTGTCCACCAAACGTGTTGTTTTCGGATAGTCAATATTACAAAAGACAATATTAGACAACCAGCTTCAGTGGCATAGAAAGTAAAGCTTGAGTCACACATAATTTGACATGTTTGACCCGGGTTCGAATTCGCCATTTGGCTAAATTTTTTCACATCAGAAAAGCATTTATTTTCAATGAAAATTAAGTAAATAATCAAAAAGCTAAAGGTAGGTGTAGGGTGGGCTTTATTGTCCCAATAAGGTGACATCCATTTAATTAGACTCAATTAGTTATTATTGCATACTGTTTTATAATATACTACAATACTGAGGTGCAGATAATTGCCACTATTTGCAGTAAGTAGTATAAATAGCAGATATTTGCACTTAGTGTCTACTAATGCTGGTGATGCAGTGTTGCCAGATGTTGATATTAAAATAAACAAAAACCTATAAATAAATAAAATAAATTTTTTTCTAAAAATTTTTTGGGAAATTAGATAAGGTTATCGTTACCGCAACTTCCTACTTTATTAGCTTCCTAAAGTGTTAAATTTAGTGGAAAAACAAGTCAAAAATGCATACAATAGCTGGATCTGGCAACAAAGAGGCTAGATCTCGTGCTCTCGCTCACAACTCTCTGAAGACTCGTTCACTTCGGAAGCGTCTCGCAGCGATCATTTTCGTACCACGGACACTAAACATTCTGAATTATACATGCAAACATTCATATGAGGAGTCTAGCAGCAAATTAGTCAATCAGAGAACACATTTTATTTTCGAACATGAAAAATTTACCAAGGCCCGGACCACGGTGACCTCATAGCTGGCTACGCCCATTGTCACAATTACAAATTTGATCACAATTAGATTTTTTCCTTAATCGTGCAGCCCTTAATCGAATAGTGAAATCGCTTTTCTACATAATATACTATATATAACCTATACCCAAATTTGTTCACCAAAGAATTAAAACATTTATCCTTTGCTTTGGTATGCCAGCAGGAAAACCCAGTTTACATTTCCAAATCCAATCATCAGTTTTGCTATTAATTGAAATAATCTGATGTGATTTTTATAAGCAGTTGACATTAGGTGATATGGTCCACACAGAAATATGATCTCAAGATCATCAAGTTCATTTGGGATTACATAAAGACACAGAAAATGAGTGTGACAGATAAAACATTTCTCAAATGGAAACATCTCTCAAGATACTTGGCGAAATGTATTTTTAAATATTTTTATATGCTATTTTTGAACACATGATATTTAATGCAATATCATGACTGTGGTACCTTGCCTGATCTTTCACACCTACATTGCAGGTGTTTGTGGTTGATGAGACACATCAGATGTGTGATCTAATACAAGTGGAAAAAACATCTCCTTGAAGTATTTTCTAAGTCAACATTCAAACGTTTACAAGTTCCATCTGGATTTGGATTTCCTAATTTGATATGTACAGTTATTTTCCCATTATTGCATAGGTTGCATAGATGCACTTGCCTTTATTGAGAGCCTAATTAGCATCCCATAATTTTAAGCTACATCTGTGATTGCATTATGTAAAAATCACCAGTTATAGCCTCATTGAACCAGCTTCAGTTTTAGCCTAAAATTTTCATTTTGATAAAACCACAAAAAAAAACACTTTTATAAACACTTAAATAAACACTTTTTTATTATTATTATTCATCTGTAGAGTAGTGTAAACCAGGAAACAGTTGGGTACTGTTACAAAAATAAAATCACTAAAATCTCTTGGGCTACAAATCTACACACACCTGAGGAGACCAACACATTCACAGAACTAGTAGCCATCATTCTCACAAAAAGAAAAGAAAAGGAAGAAAAGGGGCCTCTAGCGATCTATCTCTCAAGTTACATGAGCACAGATGGCCTGGTGTACATATTCCCTGATTTCTCCTGCTCCAGTGTAGACAAATGCCAACCTGTTCATCCACCGCTCTGGATTCTCACAGCATCAGAGATGTCTTTTGCTTTTTCTTTTTGTTCATTAGTTTTGTTTTCGGAAATTGGCTTTCTCTAATATATTATAAGAGCAGATGAACACTGGTCATCCGCACACCCCAGGAAGCTGCATGAATGAGAGGAAGGAAGAGCTTTTGTGTGGCACTAAGTTTCCATTTTCACACTTAAGATAGCAAAAAAGCAGTTTCTCAGTGTGAAAACTGCTCTAGCACTGACTAAGGGAAATGCAGTCATGCAGCACAAATGGGCTTTCAACACCCAGAGCCCACTGCACTCGTACCACCAGCCTTCAGCTCTGTTCACACACATGAGAGCGCTACACAGAACGAGGCACAGTACAAAATTGTACATTGTAACTGAAGCAATAAGACTGTCTGAAACATATTTCCTTTCCTTGCTACTATGTACCTAACCTTAACCTCACAGAACTGATCCTCTTTTGGGGTAAACAGAGAAAATACCGGCAAACTGCTGTAGAATCCCAAGCAGCCGATGTCTTGATGAAAACACTGAACAATGGTTCTTTTAAGAACTCAGATCATGAAGTTATTTGAGGAACCCACCATTTTTCTCACTGGATATGGTTTAGACATAACAGCACCAACTGCAAATGTACTTCTTATACACTCGTCACACTCTCAGTCTCACATGGGTATTAATAATGTGTAGTGATCTGAGAGAAACAGTGCATGAAGT
Organism: Carassius carassius; assembly: GCF_963082965.1. Lineage (NCBI taxonomy): Eukaryota > Metazoa > Chordata > Actinopteri > Cypriniformes > Cyprinidae > Carassius > Carassius carassius. Next base: position 1,924,490 of record NC_081773.1, read on the forward strand.
GTATCAGATACTGCTTTCACCCTGTAAACGACCTGTGTGGACCATTGTGCTGCTAGCAGCAGTCTGGCAGAGACCCAATGACTGAGCCCCAGCAGAAACTGATTCACATACATTATTCACACAATCAACTAACCCTGCAAGAATCAACAAATCCACATGAGATGGGAATAAATATGAAAAGGCCTAGACATGCACATAAATAGAAAGGCAAACAGACAGAAAGTGCTACACATAGATGCTGTAAACAGGTGTCTTTCACCACACACAAAAGAAAACTCACACTTGTTCATTTCACACAACTGTTTAAACACACTCACAAATGAACAAACAGACACATGCAGAAATGCCTGAGTGACCTCCGCACACTCGGACTCTTAAGTAAATCATTCAGCCTTTCTGTTTACTTGCAAATCTCAAATCTTTTAAGCTGTGCAGAGAAATGGTGTCTAAATTTAGTATAAATGAGATGGTACAAATTCATATGAAGTAGCCACCCAGTTGCCAATTTACATTTCAGACTTGTTCAAAAAGGAGCCCCGAGTTATTCTTTTAGTGCCCCATCATGACAGATGTTTTACAGCCTCTGACCATAGTATCCAAACCTTTACTGAAAGAGGTTTAAAGAACTGAACTGAAAACCAAATGAACAATCTGACTATAAAAAACTAAACAAAGGTAAAAGACAAGCTGGTATGCATGATAAATCAATATTATTAATGACTTCTGGCAGATACACTCTTTAAAATAATGATTCTCTATTGGAATCAATGATTCCATGTGGTACCTTTAGCATCCAAAATAAAATGTCTAAAATGTCTTCATGATAAGGGATGGGAAAGTTATTTTAAGAGCTGATCCTAAAATGAACCCAAACTGGTTCTTCTGTGGCACCACTGGATGTGGTTTAGACAAAACAGCACCAACTACAAATTTCAAAATAGGTTTTTGTAACTTTTTACAACTTTTTAAATCTACAAATAACATTATAATCAACTGAAAACCCATATTCAGCCAATAAAGAAAAAGGAAAAAGAAAAAATGTATATATATATATATATATATATATATATATATATATATATATATATATATATATATATATATATAATGTAGTGTAGATTCGTTGCTTAATATAAAATGCTGTAAATAACCCCTGAAGATCTTTTCCTTTAAGATCAGACTTTGTGATACTGCTCTTTGAATTCTTTGAGTGTGAAAAGCCATTGTCCATTGGTGACTTGTCGCATCACGTTGGGGATTGTTAAGTTGTCTGTAAGCTTGCCTTCCCCCACATGCAGACTGATGCCCTAATCACCATTCCGACATACAATCACTAACATCTCAGCATTCAGAAAGAGTTTATTCTTAACGAACTGTTGGACTACTGAACGCATCGTTTCTTGTCCCAGTAGAGGAGACAGAAGGTGCACGGCACAGGTGCAGGATGAACGAAAGATGAAGGGGGTCTGGAGCGCCTAAAGCGCGCGCGTCTGATCAGACTCCCGGTCCGTCAATGATCAGCATCGATATACAACATCTGATTCTACTCACATTCGTTTATCATACGGCTGGAGCTGCCGGTGCAAGGCGAGAGAGAATCCGAAGAGGCTGCCCGGCTGACCGTTCTTCCTCAGGACGTTTTGCGTGTCCAGGTTAAATGCACTTGTAGAAGTCCATAAGAGCAACGAAAAAATGCACAGGTTCAGAGAGAACCCCTCGTCAAAGAGCCCCATTGCCTGTAATTAATGCGGTTGTATGAATCTAGCCCTTGTTTTGGGGTAGTTCCCGTAGCACTGAGAGGACAGAAGCTGTAATCCGCACTGCACTGCGCTCAGTGAGAGAGAGGCAGAGAGAGAGAGAGAGAGAGAGAGAGAGACCCGTCGCGTCGCGTCGCCCCTCCTCTCTCTCTCTCCTGTCCCCTCAGCGCTCACGTCATCACTACTGAGAGATAGACGAGTCTCACCCGGTCTCACCCCATCTGTGATTGATGTACACTGTGTCCTCAAGGTGCTTGGATTTATTGTCAATATAATATTCAAAGTAAAATGTGTGTACTTACACATTCTGGGTCTATTCATTTAGATCTCGCTACATCTTAAGAATTACAAAATGACATGATGAAATTAAAAATATAGTAATGCATGCATATAAATATATATGTGTATATGTGTGTGTGTGTCGGTGTGTGTGTGTATCATATGGTCTCTGGCATACCTGAGGCCAGTTGCATAAGCCTCTATGTTAAGAAGACAGTAATTAAGGCAAGGGGTTCAATTTATACTAATCTATGTTTTTATATAATCAAATTCAAATATATGACCAGTCTAAAAACTAACTAAAATCTAACTTGTAGGACTAGTCTAAACCTTACATGTATATGCAGCCGTCACCTATAGATCTTGAGTTACCCTTTTCCAAATGGCACGCTTGTGCACTTGTGGCCTTGCAGACTTGCAGTGGTCACTTGGATGTGTCCTCTAGGCTGTAGGGTGTCCCTTTTGTCATTTGAGTTTTTAGAAGGGTACTCCTGAACATCATTCTCAATGTGCAGTTCTCTCAAGCCCAAACTGAAGCAGCATCTCTTATTGATAGTAAAAGCAGCATTACATCACTAAAGCTTAAAGCTGGAGGAAGACCGAAAAGGCTTAGGGTTCCATTTGGGTCGGGGCCTTTTTGAAAGTGTGGACTTGTAAGAGGACTACGAGGTGTGCATGCATCGACAGGCTAACGAGAGCATTCGTGGTGTGTTGTGTTGAGCTGTCCACTCCAGGCTGTTAGCCACTGCATCTGAATGATGTTTAGATGTAAGGAAACAGTGGTCACTGATATGTGCTTGTGTCAGGCCGAGAGGAGCTCTGATCCTGTGCTGTCCATATGGACGGTCAGTCGATGAAGTGTGATCCTGTTTAACCAGAACTGATGGTCAACAACTGTGACATTAGTGACATACAGTGGACAGGTCAAAAATACATCTTTGTTTTGCTTTTTGTTAAAGGAATGCAAAATGCAACAATAATAACCTATATCCAATTGCAAAAACAATGAACATATTATAATTAACCTAATAAACCTAAAAAATGTACACAACATATGTTTTTTATTCATATTTTTATTAAGCAGGGTCACATTAAATTGAACAAAATGACATCAACATTTTTTTCTATTTCAAATTAATGCTTTTACATTTGAACATATTCACATAGAAAACAGTTGTATTGTTGTATTGTAATAAAATTTCTCAGTATTACTGCTTTTATGGTATTTTTGATCAAATGAAGGCAGGCTTGGTTGGTAAAAGAAACTTCCTTAAATATATATATATATATATATATATATATATATACTTATTATCTAAAGTCATAGGGAGACCATTCTAGATGCAGCATATAATTGAAAAAGAAAGCAATTGAATCCACCAAATTTGCTTTATATCTGTAAACATATTGGCAGGGAGTACATAATAAATTAATTATTGTTTCAATGTATTTTCTTGTCCACCACTAAAATCCCATTAGTCTGTGATGCTGCACTTAACCTGTGCAGATTACAATATTTTTATTTGGAAATACTCTTCCTGGAAATGAAACAACACGATATCTCTCTCTCTCTCACACACACACACACACACACACACACACACTCAGACCGAATATAGTCATCAGTTCTCATCTGGGCTGGTGCATAAAGTGCATCATCATCATCATTTTGCCACAAAGAGTGTTACCGTAAATGCTCTCTTTCAGAAAATTAATAACCGTCATCCATGACAGAAAACAATGGCTTCACCTCTGCGGATCAATATGTTAGGATCCTCCTGCGGTTTAGACATGTGGTTTGCTGGATGATGGAAGAGTTCAAGTGTGGCCTGTGTGGTCTTCTTTGCATTCACCCTTACACTGGCAATCTCTGAGGTGCAGGAATATCGAATCCAATGTATCAGAATCATTTGTAAGATAATGATCAAAGCCAGAACCATCAGTACAGAAAGGCTGTGAATTATGATCTGTTCGGTTAAGGGTGCAAGGATTTTGCATCCTTCCTGTTCTCAGATCATGACATTTTTGTGCCTTGGCACCACCTTAAAGTGGAAAAACAATTCGCTGCCAGCCCGTATCTGTCTGAAACACACTGCTTTAAGGAATGCCAAATGATCTAATGCTTCATGAATCTGACAGCAGAAAAACAGAAAGTTGTGCAGATGAAAGTCAGAGCAGAGTCATCTGAGTCTTGAGCGGCAGGGCAGCGACTCATCAGCCCACACTCAATGACAGCTCAGGAAGCAGGAAGAATGTGAATGGCACTGTTGTGTGAGCACCGCTGATTCACTGCATGGCCACTTACAGTCTCTCAACATGACAAAAGACTGGAGACCACAAGTGTGACCTCTGCAGGGAATTTGACCCTGCCAGTAGATGTGGCGGGATCATCAGTGCATTGTGCAGCAAACACAGGAGGTTTGTTTTCTATATACCTTTCTTGATAGTATCAAATAGTGCCTAAGAACTGTTGGTAGGCCTACATGGGAACACAAAATGTCCATAATCCTTAATAACATATTTCAAAAGAGGATTAGATATTACTTATGATGATCTACATTCACTAAACCTTCAACTTTAACTTGGAGATAATTATTAAAGACGCATAATAGTTGGTTTGTTAACCAGTGCTTTGTGAGGCCATTCGGGACACAGTCATAAATCTTGTGTGATTGTTTATAATTGAAATATGACGTTTAATGACAAAAAGTTTAATGATAAACACCATAGTAAAAAAGTAATATATTTAAAGGACATTCATTTCATACTACAGTTTTTTTCAACTGCTTACACACAAAATCTAACAGGAATTAATATTACAGCAAAGGTGTTTGCAAATAGTTGCTTTAAATGTTCTGAATGCAGTGCTTCATTTTGCAAGAGATGTGCGGCATTTTGTGCGTGCAGTTCCTCAATTGAAATAAAAAGGTAAAGTTTTGAAAATGTGTTTAAGCAGTTGAAAAAAAAACTAATTATGGCACACATTTTATAGTTCATATTTACTGACATATCACTTGAGACTTACAGTACTGATGTAAAAACATATTACTAAACTTTATTAGGAGTACTACTTGTGCACAATGCACATTTCTTAATATTAAACCTAAAATATGTTTTAATGTCACTATTGATGAGGACTGTATGATATTTGAATGATACCAGTCTTTAAATGCAAGATATTTCAAGTGTATCTGAAGTATCCTTGCAAAAGTTCCACTTTGAATACAATCAGATATACTTCAGCATATCTTTAGTAACACTGCTTTCGCACAATTAAAATGCATTAAGCACAATATTAGTTGTTCCAACTTAGCAGTATTCTTTAGTATACTAAAAGTACAATTGCAGGGTATTTTTATATGTAAATGTATTTGATATAGATACCTATTGATACATCACAGTGTGTGCATCAGTCACTGCTGTCTTTAAACCCCCCACAGATACACTGTCCTCTAGCAGGTGTCAGCTGTTGATAGTTAAACACTCATTTTGGGGGTTTCTGAACCAAAACATGCATGTACATGGAAATAACCCACTGTCACACTGAGGAACATCTGACATCAATCCATCCGTCAGAAACAAAAACGACCATATTCCTCTTTAAATGCTTTTAGATGTTATGGGTTATGGTTAAAGAGCTTTTAGAGGACGGGAGTTGGACTCTCTCACTCTTTCCCCCATTCACTTAGACTAATAAGAAATGAGGATGAGGAAATTAGGCTTTCATCTCCATAAGGACCAAGCGGTATGCGCTCACCATACAGATTGATTTCATCATTGTGATGCACACAGTCTTGACTCATTTCCATATGTATCAGATCAGGACGAGGAAACAGAGAATCCTCTGACAGAATAACAAAGCTGTCCCTAGACACCTCCGCTCTGGTTTAACTTCAGTAACATCATGGTGTTTCACCTGATGCTTTAAAAGTATGTGTAAAACTGCAGGTGCTCGTGGGTCATTTCATTAAACTAAAACTAGTTTCGCATTCCCATGTCTTCTCAAACATTAGAAATCTAACAATTATTTAACACTTTATACTTCATTCTAGAGCTTCTAGAAGTAACCAGACTTTTTCCAAACCAGAAAAGCTCCTCCTGGTATTAGATTGATAATTAAAGCGTAAGCGTAAAGCTTAAAGCATGTGATTTGAGCCCAGGGAAAAGACGTTTTCCTTGCATCAGTGGCTTGGTAAAGTGCTGAGTTCAATCTCAGTGAGAGCTTCCTGATCAGCCAGTGTTGTGACAGAGAGCAAGGGTTTTTGTGAAGCGTGCATCGCTGTAAATCTACAGCTCCTGCAGCACAAAAGCTCAGCTCTGGTTCACAAGTGATGGGGGTGGGGGTGCAGAACAATGAGGATGCCAGAACATTGGGACATCACCACATTCCTTCTCAGACCGCTCCTGCCAGTGACGCAGGGAATTGTGGGGGATCCCCATTGATGTGATTGCAGGGTGGTAAAGCGAGGTCACTCTTGAGGTCAAAAGGAAAGGAGCTGAAAGGAAAGCAGCACTATCTGCTGGATAAATGTGTGCAGACACTCTTTAGTGTACCATGCACTGAACTCTGTCCGAATAGTTTTCTCATGTGACCATGGGCTTCATATCTGCCTCTGTTCCCAAGATTCCATGCATTCTGATGGAAGAGCTTGTGTTAATGGAATGTTCAGTTTAATACAGGTTAAGCTCAATCGAAGGCGTGCGTGACATACTGTTGATTAACACATAAAATAATCTAGACACGTCCCTCTTTTTTGCAATCATGTTAGTTTAAAAACAGAAACATGAAGCTTTCAATAAAGTGCATCAATTCTTAAAATAGGTTGATATATTATTATTTGATTTATGTGTTTTTTTTTTGTTTGTTTTTTTGTTTTTTAACTACCCTAGTAAAAAAGTAGTTTATTTAAAATGTAAAAATTGTTCAAGACTTACTGATTAAAAAAATTATAATTAAACTTTATTTGGTGTACTACATGTGCACAATGCACATTTCTTAAGTTTAAGTCTAAAATGTGTTTTAATGTCACTGTTGATGAAGATTGCATGCTCTTTAAATGCAAGACATTTAAAATGTACCTGAAGTATACTTGCATTAGTTCCACTTTAGCACAATCACACATACGTCAGTATATCTTTATTTGAACTTCAGCACTTTCACACAATTAATGTGCATTGAGCACGTTCAGCAGACTTTAAATTCACCGGTTTAGTATACTAAAAGTACAATTGCAGGTTATTTTTCTTAGGTACATAAATATGTAAATGTATTGGTAGCATACTTAGCAGGAAATAAATGCATTTCAAATCCATTTTCGTATATTTTTATTTTCCACTATGGTACTGAACTGATTTTCTTGTATTCTTGTGCTAATCACGTGGAATTTACCACAATGTTTATGAGGCATGTGAAAAGCAGATAAATGTTTTGTAGTCAACATTATGCCACAGATGACATGTCCTGCAAATGAAAATAAAGACAAAATGTGAAATGCAAAGAGGAGCCGAGGTAGGAGCCAAATGCAATCAGTGGAACCCGGAAACAGAAACAATATTAGCAAGGACAACGACTGACAAAGATGAATTTATACACAGAGAAGTTAACAGGATGACAGGTAACAAGAAACACCCGTGAAAGCAATCAAAAAGAACAATGAAACAATAGGATTATAAGTTGACTACAAATGACTCTAGACAGGAAGTAGCACAAGTCCAAACACAAGAATATGAGCCAGTTCATGACAAAATGTAAGGTTTGCTTTGGATAATGATAAAACATTTCAGAGCATTTGTAATGCAGAACCACTCATTATTAACAAACAATGTAAAATTAACAAATACTTATAGGGCATACTAACAATTAAAAAGCAGCAGAATCTGTAGTACCTTTGTGAATCTTGTAGGTATATTGGAAATGTACACACACACACACACATTTACATAATTATCTATTATATGTATACAAATCCATGTATTGTCATTTAAGATCAACTGACATTAACACAAATCAAATCATAAAATAGAAGTGAAAAATTAGGAGTGTGAGGGAAAACTGTTTTTACATTTATGCATTTAGCAGATGCTTTTATCCAAAGCGACTTACAGTGCATTCAGGCTATACATGTTTTTTACTAGCATAATTCCCTGGGAATCGAACCCACGACCTTACGCAATTCTCTACCACTGAGCCACAGGAACACTGTATGTATGATTAGTTAACACTGAACTAAAGTGTTACCAATTAAACACAGAAGTCTGATTCAGAAAATACACATTTTGTTAATTAACAACCATTGGCATGACTGCAGTTCTCAACTAGATGTAAAATGTTTTGTTTTAGTTTTACCTCAGAATATATATATATAATATATATATACACTCTTAAAAATAAAGTCTCCAAAGGAGTATTTTTGCAGTGATGAAATAGAAGAAACATTTTGTTTGCCCAGAGAACCTTTCAGTGAACAGATCTTAAATGAACGATTTGAAGAACATTTTAAAAATCTAAAGAACCTTTTTTTGTCTATAAAGGAACTTTTCTGCATTTGAAGGGTTCCATGGATGTTCAGGGTTCTTCATGGAACCATCAATGCCAATAAATAACCTTTATCTTTCCTTAATATTTGCATACACACTTCTACTGTCAGCTCAAGAAAATGGTGCTCATGTATAATCTTGATTTCAACGCCCTAGTACATTTATAACTGGTTAAAGTGGCAAACATCCCTACTTTCCCCTGTTTGTTTAGCAGTCTTAAATGTGTTTGTAACACATAAATGAAATGTTATTTATAGAAACTGATGCATGGGGAATTGTCTTACAAGCAGAGACTGCTATATGACTAGATTAGATTTGCAAGGCCCCATCTTGTGTTGTGTTGTCCTTGTGTTGAGTGTTGGTCTGCAGGAGGGATCGGGGCCTGACAGACGGATCACAGCTCATTACTGATGCACACAAGTCACATCCTAGACTTTCACCCTGCTGCTCATTACAACTGTATATCTTCACATCTACAGGTGTCCAGAAAAAGCCTGTAAGTATAAGACCAAGAAATGAAAGACGTTAGATATTGAGAGGGGCCAAGACACATGTGGAGCTTTGAAAACAGTTTAAAAACAAAAAAACAAACAATGTATTTAGTCTAGAACTACTAGGGATGTAGTGTGATCCGATTTGAATTTAACACAATGCGTCTCAATCAGTGGTCGACTGATATATTGCTAAAGCCCAGGCATGTGCACACATAGACATGAAAGGGGGCTTGAGCACCTGCCCTTTTTATTCCTGGAGAGAAAGTGCCCTTTTTTCTGGGATGCTTTTTTTTATTTTTGAAAAATAATATATATTTCTGTTTGCACACAGCTTCCCTGTCAAACAAATATATTTATTGAAATATAGTATCTAAATATCAGGTCAGGAGTTCTGAAGCGCTCCCTCTCCCGAATGTATTGCTTCCGCTAAAGAAAATAGTCCGCTCCGTCTCTACGGTTAGAATCCTGTGAGTCCATAGCAACGCTCTGTTTTTCATGGCAACGGTCTGTTATACTCCGCACAGCGGTCTGTTGGTTATAACAGACTGCATTCTACATTAGAATTCAACCAAGCCATGTAATAAAATAAGTTAAAATAAGCATATATCACAACCAGGTGATATGCTTTAGTTATTTTGTTTATCCTATTTACCTGCATTTCCCTGTCAATTAGATGCAAATGTGCGCATTTTAACTACATACAGAACGTCCCAAGTTATTGACTTACATCAAGAGTCTTTCCCCCTGAAATTTAGAAATCTAAATTGGTGAATTTAGAAGAAATCTACAGATGCAAACAGATGGAGGATACACTCTAAAAAATGTAGTAAATCTGAGTAACTGCATCTGGTACATTAATAAATAAAACTGAGTAGAAATAAGTTAACATTAAACTTTAAAAATAACAATATTTATAAATTAACTATTTAAGTAACTTAACTTTTTTTATTTCCTCGAAACCTTTATAAAATAGTATTCCATACCACCACAAATACATACATGACATTGGCTTTTATTGAATTTTTACTCAATTATTTTGGTAAGTTTAATTTTAAAGTGTTATGTATTCTGATAACACCAAAATAATTAAAACGTTGTAGTGCATTGTGCAAAAATAAACAAATGATTAGTAAAACACGCCCCTCTGTTTGATGCAGTTATTTGTGCCATCTGAAATTTCCTTCAATAATGATCATTTTTATCAAGCTTGTATGTTTATGTTCACTTATTTCACATTACTGGCAATGAAAACTACCTATTAATTGTCATTTAAGTTAAATTACTGAACTTAAATACGAGCTTGAAAAAAAAAGCTCATAAGAAAATTTCAGATGGCACTTAGAGGCTTTTGCATCTGAACTCTTCATATATACTTGAAACTAGCAGCATAGAAAATGTGTTCAAAACATGCACATTGTGGAATGGTTTCCTTTGCTGCTCTATAAACCTAGTGAATACTAAGGAGACCATGGTTTCTGTGAACTGATCTTTTGAAAATGAAACAATTGCGTGAGTTTGAGGAAGATAAAATTCATTAACTTTTTAGATTATTTTTTTTTAAAAGGAAGTCAGAGTTGCGTTAATATATATATATATATATACTTTTTTGTTTAAAAAAAAAAAAAAACTAATTATGAGAAGTGCCCTTTATTTCACTTCAGCCCCTGCCCCTCAAAATGTCTGTGCACGTCCCTGCTGAGGCTGATATATCAGCTGATATTTGTCATTTTTCCGATAAGTTTTTCTGATCATTCATTCACGTAGCAGCAGCGGTGATTAGAGAACACGCTTGTGAAACACATTCAGAGAGGAGAAATCACTCTAAAATACAGGTCACAGATTATTAGTCACTTTCTAAACAATAAAAGTATAGCCCATCAACTAATAAGTATACATAAATAACTAGTTTTATATTGATGCAAGCAATGCATCACAATACAATTGCACACTTTTCTTTAAATCGATGCATCACATTGTTAACTTTTCTACAGATGCACCGCTGCAAATCGGTTTATCTTACCATCCCTAATAACTACTATACTGATAGACTTTTTTTATTTTAAATGTTTTTATTTGTCCATTAATACATTTAAGTACTAAGTACTGAATATTTACCAATGTTTACGTAGGATAAGGTTGGGGTTAAAATTAGGTTTTAGTTTAGCATTATTAAGTAATTATGTAATTATTCTTAGTTTATTACTGTAGTAATTACATGTCACACGTGTAACAAGGACACTGTAAAACGAGTGGGTAGCACTTTATTTTAAGGTGTCCTTGTTACATGTTGCATGTACTTACTATGCACATGCAAGGAACCTTAATCATAAAGTAAGTACATATAGGTAATTCATATTACTCAGTACTTAAATGTGTAATTACACTGTAACAAGGACACCTTAAAATAAAGTGTAACCATGAAGTGTTGTATGTTTTTAGATTGTTCTTACATTGGAAATGCATGCAGGTAATTGCATCTGTAATTACGTACACTGTTGCTGGTACTCTAACCCTAAGACAACTATTAATTCTACCTAAACCTTCTTGTATTCCAAATGCAACAGAAGCAAATGTGGATCTTACAAAAGTTTTGCAAATTGACATACGCTGCTTATGCAAATCAGTCACGAACAGCCTTAGTACTTTTGAATCTATTTAAAGATAATAAATGGCACCCTCATGTTGGGGGTTGTGAATAATTGTAATACCCCTGAGTGCATTGTGTCCATTAATCTGCATTAAGATGTCATGCATAGACATTCTAGCTCTGTCCGTCTCTGATGCTGAACAAACACACTGATAAACTTATACAGAACGATGGATGTCAAGGTTGAAAACTGGTGAGGATTTTGACGATGACATTGCATCAGACATCCATAAAACACTCTAAATAAATATTTCGGCCTAAATTCATATGGACAGTTGACAGATTTATGCTGATTCTATGCAATGTGCATTTTAAAAATATGATTATTTAAATTACATTTAAAAATACATAATAAAATTAATAATTAATGTTACCTGTTTTGTTTATGTATGACTGACAAATATTAGGTTTATTCGTTTATTTATAGTAAAACGGTGTAATCCAAATGGATGGACATTTTGGACAAACTTTATTTTAAGGTCAGATTCTCACTATTAACTAACTATTAACTCTGTCCTTTGCCTCAATAAACTCTTAATTTGCTGCTTATTAATAGTTAAGGTAATAGTTATGTTTAGGTATGGGGTGCATTAAGGGATCTAGAATATGGTCGTGCTGAATAAAGTATCAATATGTGCTTTGTAAGTACTAATATACAGCTAATATTTACATGCTAATAAGCAACTCTGTAATAACTCGTCCTCAAAATAAAGTGTTACTGAAACTTGCAATCAATGCATACATCTTAAATGTAGTCCTAAATCTTTAATTAGTAGCCTACAGATGCTGAGTTTCTGTTGATGCATTTGACCATCATCAAGATCACTAAAGGTGAAATATGTGATTGTTTCCTTAATGGTGGAGTCGAATTGTGTGGTGTAAAAATTAAGATGTGCATGTGCTGTTGTGTGCTCTTTTAACTGTGTGTTAAGGCAGCTACTGGAGGAGGAACAGGGCCGTGCTGGACTTGATTTATTCATCACATGCTCTGCTCTCTGGAGCCATTAATGTGAACCCGGGCCGGATTTCGCTTGGCAGACTCTTGCACCTCCCCCACTTGTTATCGATCCTAGGATATTTAGGCTTGGTGCTCCAATGATGGAAAAAAAAGTAGAAATTCTCAACAGTTCTAGAAAAGAGAGCATGCTGGGAAGACTGTGAGGTTATCCCACTGATTAAAGACAATTCACAATAGCTTGTAGAGTCTCTTGTGTAGTTTTGTATATCCTGTACGCTTTATTTGCTGCCTGTGATTGATGATGACTGTAAGAGTGGTGTTCACCTTTGACCCCTCACTACAGTATTCACCCCTGGTGACTAATGAATACCTAATGAAGAACTTTAAATGCATTTTTTAATGTTTATTAAGCATGTATTAATGCATTCCACACAAAACCACAAAAGTCCTCTTTAATTATTTGTAAAGTTATAGATGTCATTCTTCTTTACACTCCAGTGTAGCTCAGTTTTGACTTAGTTTGAACACACAAAACGTACATGGGATTATATTCATAGCTTCAGTCAGTTTTATTAATCAGAGGTGGAGAGCAGAGCAAAAATGCTGAACCAAGTAGGCAGGCAAGAACATACATGATGGTAGACAGATTGGCAAACTTCATATAAATCATAGATTTAAATTCAAATAATAATTCAAACAAAAAAATCAAATCCCTCTCCAAAAAGACAACCAGAAACAAACAACAAAGCACACACACACACATACACAGTGAAGTTCTAATAAAAGAGGCTAAAAAACAGTATAGCAATTAGTTTTCCTAAACTGAAAGAGTATAATGCATTTCCTCTCGGTGTTTTTGAGCTGAAGAGGGAAGAGTGTGAATAGAGAACGAGGTCACTGTTCTTGATTGTTGTGACTAGAATGCATAAAGTCACAAAGAACAGAATCCAATCTCATTCATATCTGTCTCTTGTCTTTTCAAACTAACAACTCTCTAAAAGACACATCAGAGTCAAAGCCATTTGAGAGTGTGTGAAATAATTCATGAGCTTTTGTATGATTGATAAAACATTTACGATGAGGTCAGTCCATTGCAGGATTTCCAAACAGATGAATTTGTGTCCAGATGAAGTGACCACTACCATTACTTGTCTTCATTAGTCACACTTTTGTTTCTCTGAATCCTTTCACATTAAACTAAGATTGAATATTAAAAATAAAAACAAAGCATTTTTTTTAAATTCTGCTGACTTTTTAAAACCAGCAGTGTCCCAATATCCTCAAACAGCTGTGAATGATCTGCTGTGGATGGACGCCAGTCTTGTGTGGAATCAGCATGAATAGTCCTGAAAGCGTAATGCAACAGAGAGTGTCGATTTTATGACAACATGGTTTAAAGGATCATATTCTGCTAACTCAACCATAAATATGCGCAGCTTTGACATCAGCCGGTATGCCACCTGCTCCCTGCCTCATCTTGTTATTTGCATCTGACTGAACAATGTGTCAGCTGGCCTGCACTGTCTGGAGAAACAGATCTCACAAAACTGTTATGTGACTGACAAACTCAGTTTGCAGTTGCATGGATTGAAAACAGTATGTGAGTTAACCCCATAAAGTGCTGTCAATAGAAATTGTCACATATATGATTTTATTTATAGATTAATCTTAGGTAAGCATGGTGGGTCATGAAATTAATTCTGAGGAAACACATAAAAAATTTATTTTTCCGACTGTGCACAAACACACACACACACACACACTTTTTAAAAATTAAACCCATGACTAGCTTCATGCTCCACCAGTTACTCATAGGAACCCATAACAAGTGCCTGCCAAATAAAAACTGCCCAAACTGTGATGTTAAGTTAAAAAAATTAAAGTCACACTCACTGAGACTGTTCTTTAATGTAGTTCTTCAACTGCATGTGAACACCCTCCTCTCTGTATATAAATAGCTCACCTCACAACCCTTTGTTTGAATATTTACTCATCATACATACGCTGTCTGTCCTGACAAACAGCCTCTGAACAGAGTACTCTTGGTAAATGATTTGTTCTCATTCTGCAACTTGTTAAACTTCTTAAACAGAAAATACCCATTAACCACAATTAGGGGTCTGTGAAAACACTATCAAAACAAGGTCTTGTTACACATTTGCTATATGAATATGAATATGACAATTCAGCAGCTGAGTATTTGATGACTACATCCCAACACTGCTAACAACACTGTCAACCAGCATGAAATGGAACAAGAGTGTGCTTCAATTACACATTTCTATTAAAACTGTAGTAAACAAAGAAAAAAGATGTTTATTATGTTTACAGATGAGACTGTAATAGTTATAATCTGTTAATGTACTGTGTTACCATAAATTTTTCTGTGAAAAACAGTAAAAGGATGTTAAATTTGAGGCTATATATAATTTGCATTATATCACTTAGTGAAATATGCTGTAAAACATATCCCATAATGCTGGCAACCACAGCTGCCATATTTTTTTACCATAAATTCAACAGGATATTTTTACAGTGTTCTCAGCCTACTAATGCATCTTCTTCCTCCTTGTCTATTGAAAATAGATTCCCTTACTGAAACTTGATCACATTTCTGGATATTCATACATCTTGAGAAAGTCAACAGATACCACAATGACACTGCTGTTGATGCTAGTATCACCTTGTGAGAAGACAAGATATCAAACCACTGGCTCATTTCCAGCTTTTATCCTTGCTGATACAGATGCTGACCTCAGCATTTCAGAAAAGAACGCACTCTCAGACATGAGTCAACTGTGACACTACAGTCAGTTTAAAGCTGACAGATAACTACAGCATCTAAGTGATTGATCAAGTCCTTGCAAACACATCAAGGGCTATCAGCAGACTGGATTACACAGGAAAAACATGCTTGCTCTTTAGCAGAATCTAACCTCAATCCATCTGTATGAGCAAATGTATACACTCAAAGAAATATTCTGGGTTCCAATGACAAATTCATCTCAATCGACAGCATTTGTTGCACACTAATACACTAACACTAAATAATAATAATAATAACTTTGACTCATCACTGTTTTTATTTTACATCACTTACTGTCATGGTTGCCTTCTGTGGTGAAACGAGGAACAAGGAGACGTGTGGTAAACTCAAAGTAACAGTCTTTAATAGTTCAAAAACGGGGTTAAACAAGGTAGGCAGTGACACACAGGCAACTCAGCATGGGCGTTCAATACCGGATGCTAGATAAAAAACAACACATGGCTTAATTAAGGGGAGAAAACTAGATAATTAATCAAACACAGGAGGAACCAAATTAACACATAATGAGACAATGAGGACAGAAACATAACCAAAAATGGGCATAAGGAAACACTAGGGGAAACTTGGGGGAGGAAAACACAACACAAGACAGGAAAACAGTCTGACATTGCTCCCCCCTCCCGGAAAGCGCGTGGGGGTGCTCTGGACCCCTTAGGACCCCTTAGGTGATATGGCCGGCAGCCATATCTCCCTGGAGCCCAAGACCGGTTTCCCACTGAAGCTAAGCAGGGCTGAGCCTGGTCAGTACCTGGATGGGAAACCTCCTGAGAAAACTAGGTTGCTGCTGGAAGAGGTTCTAGTGAGGCAAGCAGGGGGTGCTCTGGACCCCTTAGGTGATATGGCCGGCAGCCATATCACCCTGGAGCCCAAGACCGGTTTCCCACTGAAGCTAAGCAGGGCTGAGCCTGGTCAGTACCTGGATGGGAGACCTCCTGAGAAAACTAGGTTGCTGCTGGAAGAGGTGCTAGTGAGGCAAGCAGGGGGTGCTCACCCTGTGGTCTGTGTGGGGCCTAGCGCCCCGGTGTACTGTCAACAAGCACCGTCCTTCAGATGAGACGTTAAACCGAGGTCCTGACTCTCTGTGGTCATTTAAAATCCCAGGAAGTCTTTCGAAAAGAGTAGAGGTGTGACCTCGGCATCCTGGCTCCCCGAATCCAGTCCAGAGCACCCTCCAGTGCCTGCTCCTAGAAAGTGCCCTCAAGTGTCCGCTCCTCCAGAGTGCCATCCTGTTCCTGTGTTCAGCCCAGAGGGGGCTCCCGATATAGAGTTTAGCCCTGAATGCCTGGAGGCCCACAAATGCTCACCCTCCCACCCACTCCTGCCTCCTCCACCGCTGTTGTCTGGCAGTCCCTCTGCTCACACTCAGCCCACCATCAATATGGTGCGAGGGTCTGCCATCCTCCAGAGACACCATGGCTGGATTTTCCTTGACTCCACCTCCAGCCTCTAAAGCCTGGATTCTGCCTCGGCAAGTAGATCCAGAGGCTCCAACATGGCTCCTAGCTCCCTCGCCTCGGCATCCCCTTGGCTCATTGGCTATCCGCCCCAGGCTCCTCCACCACCATTGGTCAACCCTCTGGAATCCACAGCCATTCGTCCTCCATGGCTCCTCCCTCCATCAGCTCTACCGTAGGTCGATATTATAGCTGTAGCCTGAGTCCAGCTGGGCTCCTCCTGCTTCGGGTCCCTCCTGTCTCCTCTCTGGACTCTGTCTAAAGGCCCCCTCCCGGGTGTCCGTACTCCTCCAGAACCTCCTCCCAAGTACCCACTCGCCCCTCCCCATGTAGTTTCTACGGTGCAAGATCGCGCCTTCCGGGAGGGGGTGATATATCAGGGTTCTGGACTGTCTGTGTGTGTTTTGCTCCACGTGACCCAATTTCTCCTAATGTTAATTGTGTTTTTTTCATTCAAGCTGTGTCTATTTTGTCAAGTCAAGTCAAGTCACCTTAATTTATATAGTGCTTTAAACAAAATACATTGCGTCAAAGCAACTGAACAACATTCATTAGGAAAACAGTGTGTCAATAATGTAAAATGACAGTTAAAGGCAGTTCATCATTGAATTCAGTGATGTCATCTCTGTTCAGTTTAAATAGTGTCTGTGCATTTATTTGCAATCAAATCAACGATATCGCTGTAGATGAATTGACCCCAACTGAGCAAGCCAGAGGCGACAGCGGCAAGGAACCGAAACTCCATCGGTGACAGAATGGAGAAAAAAACCTTGGGAGAAACCAGGCTCAGTCGGGAGGCAGTTCTCCTCTGACCAGACGAAACCAGTAGTTGTAACGCTCGTGTATCCAGAGAGACACAGGGAGAGCGAGATCCAAAAGCAGGTATGCTTTTATTGAGGGATAATCCAAAATTGAGGTCAAACAATCCAAGGTCAAAACCAACAATCAGTCCAGAACAAAAACAAACAAAGGAAAGGAAAGGGAAAGGAACGGAATGAAACGGGAACTCGGAGGATGAGAAGGCAGGGATGAATCTCGGGGAACGAGAAGGCTGAATAACACGAAAGGTAAGGACTCCATACAAACAACAAGGAAAGACAGGTATTTATAAGCAGGCTAATGACAATAGATTGCCTGCACCTGGTGCAATTAACTGGAGTGCAATTACTGTGAAGACAGGACCAGACTAGAGGAATTATAGTGCCTATGGTGAAGTGCCTAAGGGGAAGTGAGCCCACTAGTGGACACCCAGGGAAACAGAGACTGACAGCGTGACATTACCCCCTCCTCCACGGAGCAGCTGCCAGATGCTCCACCCAAAACCAAGGGAAAACCAACAGAAAAAGAGACTAGGAGGGAGGTGGAGCGGTGGAGGACTAGGGGGAGGGACGGAGGACCAGATAACATGGTAAAATAGAGACAAGAGGACCAGGTAGAATGGGGAGACAGAGACAAGACAACCAGGTAAAATGGGAAGACAGAGACAAGACAACCAGGTAAAATGGGGAGACAGAGACAAGAGAAGTGCAACACAAAACAAGGAGTCCAGGAGGGTGGTGGACTGGCGGAGGATCAGGGGGAGGGACGGAGGGCCAGGTCCTAGAGGGAAATGGAACGACAGACACAGACTACAACCCCAGGAGGGAGGTGGACCGGCGGAGGATCAGGGGAAGGGACGGAGGGCCAGGTCCAAAGGAGGAAACAGACAGAAAAAACAAAAGAAAACAAAAACACAAAAACATAAGTCCATAAAGGACATCACGTGACGCCCACCAGGGCAGAGCAGAAGACCACCACAACCGTGTGGTCAGGGCGGAAGCCCCCCGGGGCAGAGCAGAAGACCACCACGTCCTTGTGGTCGAGGCCGGAGTCCCCCAGGGCGGAGCAGAAGACCACCCCAACCGTGGGGTCAGGGCGGAAGCCCCCCGGGGCGGAGCAGAAGACCACCACAACCACGTGGTCAGGGCGGAAGCCCCCCAGGGTGTAGCAGAAGACCACCACCTCCGTGTGGTCTGGATGAATGCCCCCCAGGGCGGAACAGAAGACCACCACGTCCTTGTGGTCAAGGCCGGAGACCCCCAGGGCGGAGCAGAAGGCCACCACAACCGTGTGGTCAGGGCGGAAACCCCCCATGGCAGAGCAGAAGACCACCACATCCTTGTGGTCGAGGCAGGAGTCCCCCAGGGCGGAGCAGAAGACCACCACAACCGTGTGGTCAGGGCGGAAGCCCCCCAGGGCAGAGCAGAAGACCACCACATCCTTGTGGTCGAGGCCGAAAGGCCCCAGGGCAGAGCAGAAGACCACCACATCCGTGCGGCCAGACCAACGGGAGGACGAAACTCTGGTAATCCTATGGTGTTTCTACTGGATTCCAGAAGATCGGTGCTGACTTGACTCTGCTCATGAAGATTATTGGTGACTTGCATTTGTTCATGAAGATCACCGGTGGCTTGACTCAGTCCTTGAAGATCACCGGTGACTTGACTCTGTCCTTGAAGATCACCAGTGACTTGACTCTCTCCTTGAAGATCACCAGTGACTTGACTTGACTCTGAAAGGTCAACGGTGACTAGCCTTGTCTCTGGAAGGTCAAAGGTGACTAACTTTGACTCTGGAAGGTCAAAGGTGACTAACCCTGACTCTGGAAGGTCAATGGTGACTAACCCTGACTCCGGAAGGTCAACGGTGACTAACCCTGACTCTGGAGGGTCCACGAGCACCTGACTAGACTCTGGAGGTTCAACCGGAACCTGACTAAACTCTGAAAATTCAACAGTCACCTGACTCGACTCTGGAAGGTCCACAGGAACTAGCCCTGACTCTGGAGGGTCAACGGTAACTAATCCTGACTCTGGAAGGTCAACAGGAATCTTACTTGATTCTGGAGGATCAACTGGAACGTGACTCGACTCTGGATGGTCAACGGGAATTTGACTCGACTCTGGAAGGTCGACAGGAACTAGCCCTGACTCTGGAAGGTCAACGGTAACTAACCCTGAATCTGGAAGGTCGACGGTGACTAACCCTGACTCTGGAGTGTCAATGAACACCTGACTCGACTCTGGAGGGTCAACCGGAACCTGACCTAACTCTGGAAAGTCGACGGGCACCTGACTCGACTCTGGAAGGTCCACTGTAGTTGCCATCCTCTGCCGTGGCTCCGGGCTGGCGGCCATCTTGTGCAGTGTTGTTGGGTTGGTGGCCATCTTGTACTATGGTACTGGCTCAGCAGACGTGACCATCTTGTGCTGTGGGGCTGGCTTCCATCTTGCCTCATGGTGCTGGGTTGGCGGCCATGCTGCGCAGCGGCGTTGGTTTGGCGGCCATCTTGTGCAGCGGCACTGGCGCTGGCTCCGCCGATTTGTGCCTCCTCTCCCCTCTCTGTCCATAATGGGGAAACAGCGGCTCCCATCCGAACCCCGGGTCAACGGGAGGCCTCAGTGGAGATCGCTGCCGGACCTCCTCTCGATTACTCACTCCTGAGCGACCTCCCCTGGTTCCACGGAACACTACCAGGCGAGTACCCTCAAAGCCATTCCTCTCCCGCTTGATGGCTGGGGAGGAAATTGGAGCAGACATACCGCTGGATCTCTTTGGATGGAGTCCTTCTGTAACGCTCGTGTGTCCAGAGAGACACAGGGAGAGCGAGATCCAAAAGCAGGTATGCTTTTATTGAGGGATAATCCAAAATCGAGGTCAAACAATCCAAGGTCAAAACCAACAATCAGTCCAGAACAAAAACAAGGAAAGGAAAGGAAAGGAAAGGAAAGGAAAGGAAAGGAAAGGAAAGGAAAGGAAAGGAAAGGAAAGGGAACGGAACGGAACGGAACGGGAACTCGGAGGACGAGAAGGCAGGGATGAATCTTGGGGAACGAGAAGGCTGAATAACACGAAAGGTAAGGACTCCATACAAACAACAGGGAAAGACAGGTATTTATAAGGTGGCTAATGACAATAGATTACCTGCACCTGGTGCAATTAACTGGAGTGCAATTACTGTGAAGACAGGGCCAGACTAGAGGAATTATAGTGCCTATGGTGAAGTGCCTAAGGGGAAGTGAGCCCACTAGTGGACACCCAGGGAAACAGAGACTGACAGCGGTACAGTAGTTCAATTCCAGGCTGCAGCAAAGACAGATTGTGCAGAAGAATCATCTGTTTCCTGTGGTCTTGTCCTGGTGGTTCTCTTTGACAAGGTATTTACAGGGGATCTGTATCTGGGGCTCTAGTTGTCCTGGTTTCCGCTGTCTTTCAGGGATGTAGAGGTCCTTTCTAGGTGCTGATCCACTATCTGGGCTGGATACGTACTGGATCTGGGTGATTTTGTCCCTCGTTATCCTACGTTTATAAGCTCCAGTCTGTTCAATTGGTGTTTGTCTGGTCTACCAGTGATGTACATGTGTCTACCTCCTGTTCCCTGTGTTGGATTTACCCTCTGTGTTGGATACTATTAAAGACTCTTATGTTTATCCACTGCTCCGTGTTCCTTACAGCAGCTTAATGTGAAACTTACAATGGAAGTTTTTTTAAGGGCAGAAATGTAAAACTTATAATTTAATAAAAGCACTTTAATTAATCTCTTAAAACTCAGTGATTATTTGAAATGGAAATCTGTTTAAATCGTTGTTTTGTGGTTTATGCCATTACATTGTCAAGAAGGCAGCAAAGTTGTTGGCTACATTTGGATATAAATTCACTCAGAAAAGGTTAGTAAATGATTTCCTCACACTAAACCATGCAATCATATTGTTTATCTCTTGTGGTTATGCTTTTGAAACAGTAAGGATTTTATGCCCCCATTTATTGCCATCACTGTAAACCAGATTTTATTCCATTATTCATATTTTTTGAACCGAATTATTATTGTTGTTATATCCATTCTACTTTCTATTCATATGTGACTGACTGTTGTGCAGATCAAAACATTTAGTTTGACAAAGATATTCAGATATCATGCCATATAACATGTAATAACATTTAGCTTGTACTTATGCATATTAGACTACGCAGACAAAAGGTTTGTAAATCGTGCTAACTGTAAGTCGGTGCATTAGGCCTACAAACGAGAAGAAGAAAAAAACGAGCTGCTGTTGTTTTGATTGCGCGGGGAGCAGAGCCACCTGCGGGCTCGCTGCTGTAACTGCTGCCAGGGTCCAAGTACATCTTTTAATCTTAGTGTGTTATGCATTTTCATTAGGTCATTCTGGCGTTGCTTAATTCGCAGAAGCTAATAGTATTAATGAGCTTAGCCTTTGCTGTAGTAGAATGCGACAGTTTCGTAGCTGAGGCTGAGTAGGGCACAACCTAACCCTTTTTGACTTTCTCAGTTCTGTAAGGGGCTCAGAGTTCAGCTACAAAATCAGATATCAGAAGACTACAGAGAACTGTTCGGACTGCTGAAAGGATTATTGGTGCTCCCCTGCCCACCCTCCAAGAACTGTACACATCCAGAGTGAGGAAAAGGACTCAGAAAATCACTCTGGATCCCTCACATCCAAGTCACCCCATCTTTGAACTTTTGCCATCTGGCCGGCGCCTCAGAGCCGCAAATACAAGAACAGCAAGGCACAAGAATAGTTTCTTCCCCCAGGCAATCTACCTCATGAACAGTTAAATGTTTCCCACTTAAACGTATGCTTATGCAAAAATGTGCAATATCCTTATTTATTTGTTACCCCTCCATCCTAGAACATTCCTGCATCTCACTCAATCCTATTCCATTATCATTTATAGCACAATTGTTTATACACTTATTTATTTGCCAATTTGTTAATCTCCTGTAAAGTTTTTTTTTTTTTTTTTGTCTGTGTGTTGTTGTCTCCGTTTACTGGAAGCTTATGTCATTAAAACAAATTCCTTGTATGCGCAAGCATACTTGGCAATAAAGCTCTTTCTGATTCTGATTCTGATTCTGATTCTGAGTGTATTTTCACACGTCTAGTAGGCCTACAAATGTTTCGCTTCATTATTACAGCGTATACGTTTTCAATCTAAAATGATTAACTTTTTCAAATAAAATAATGGCGTTTTTTAGGAATTAAAGTTTATCTGATTTTCCAGTTTGACACTGGACACAAACCTACAGGGAGACAGTCATATAATCGCATTCATATTCATGAGCCTCAGGATTAGAGGCACAATTTGGCTTCCTCTGGTGGTCACTGCACTGATGTGATCCTGCACACTGTCAGTAGAGGCGCTGTTGCTATTTAAATGACCTTTGTCAATCTGTTGCTGTGATGAGTGGGTAAACAGAATAACTCACGGCTTTCAAAGAGAATTCAGACTCTGATCTGTTGCTTTGGACATACTGATCTGGTTAAAAGGTATTTATAAAGAATCACTGCATATTGTGTCCGATCGGAAATATGTGCATGTGTCAAAGAGACAGCTTTCTTCTGATTATTGGACATATAATTTGATTTCCATTTCTCATTTTATTCAGGGCTATGCTTTTTTATTTTGATGTTCTTAAATGTTTTCTTAAATACAAAAAGTATTTTCAATAAATATTAGACGTGGAGCCTATTAAATGTGCTGTCGAAAACACTTGTGTATAATTAATGACACATGCAACATAAAGATTCAAAGTAACATACTATAACTTTTACTTGGCTTATTGTTGAAATCTATTAAACCCCAAAATTAAAGATATTTTTTGATTATTTTATGCAGAATGGACTGCCCTTTATTTTACAGTCGATATATATTATTCTACTTCTGTCGACGCTATCTGGACACACTTTATTTAGCCAGATAATCGATGTCAAAAGCATTTGTCTAAAATGATAAGATACTTTATTTTTAGAATGAGTTTTAACAGGACGACAGCATTAAACTCTCACCGACAGGTGTCGCTCAGGTCAGGACATGCAGAAAAGAGCTGTGCCTTACTGTTGTTTAAGACCTAAACAAACCCCAAGTCTAAATTCTAATTGCTGGGTTGAAATCATCTCTCTATTTTAAGAAGAAGCGTTGTATTTAACATTGAATCCATTGTATTTGCTTTCCAGGCATGCGGCAATTTGGTAACCTATTTTAAAGGTAACCTAGTAATTCAAACGCAGCCAACTGTGCGCGTTGGTTTGAACGATTGATAACAAAAAAACAAACGTTATGGGGATACATAAGAAGTGCATGTATTCAGAATATAGACTTATGCGTGAAATATGAATCAATGTTTAATTTTTTTTAAGAAAGCTCTAAGTGTGTTTTCATGCAGCACAGAGTATTGCAGTTAACCATCACCGTGAGCGTGCATCTGTGAGCAGTGTGTATCCTGCATTCATTGGCTGCTTCACGCGCACAAGTTCATCCTCCCCGGTGACGCGCGATAAATGTCCGTCCTCCCGCATCTCTGCTGACAGACAATCACAGTTCTGCTTTGCGTCGCGTCTGCGTTTGCATCCCTCCAAAGTGGAATGCAACACAACTCAGAAACCTTATTTAGTTTTGCGCGTTAGGAGAGATTTTATGGGTTCGCTCATTCGTTGGACTTGCATTGAAGTATTTTTGCTTTACGAAAAACATGACTGGAGTTTTTGACAACCTCAGTACAGATATGCATGCAAACCAGATTACCTCCAGCAGTTACCACAGTCTGCACAAATCCCAGGAATCCCCGACTCTTCCGGTGTCCACCGCCACCGACAGCAGCTACTATAACAATAACCAGCAGGCCGGGCAGTGCGCAGGCTCTCCATACGGCCAGATCAGCTCTTACCAGTACCAGAACAACAGCATGAACAGCGTCCAGTACAACACCAAGTCATATGAGCTGGGCTTCAGCAACGCGTTTGGTTCCTACGGCACGTTCGGCTGCTGCTCTTCAGCAGCTCCTGCGGATGCTGGTAAATATCTCTCCCTCTCGTGCTCACTTTGCGTTTTAACTTATGGTCACAACTGGCCTGTAATGTTAGCCTATGTGTGTGCATAATTACTGAGCAACAGTAAACAGTAGAGCGACGTTTAATGCAATGCATTAATCCTAATTTTGACGAGATTCCTTTAATTGCGCATTCTGTTGTGATTATTAATAATAGCATCTGCAACCTCAAATATTGGTTTGAAATTATGATACATTTGTTATTTTTGGTGTAGAATGAAAATTAAGTGTCACTCTGCAAGACTGAACGCCTCCTGAAGTTATTACAATTTTAAAATATTAGTTTGAGACTAGTTTGGGACAACACCGGTCATTTCAGGCGTATTTACAACTACGTTTGTGTGTTTTCTCCCCCAGAAAAAGAGGAAAGTGAACCTGAAATTCGAATGGTTAATGGAAAACCAAAGAAAGTCAGAAAACCTCGTACTATCTACTCGAGTTTCCAGATGGCGGCCCTGCTGAGGAGGTTTCAGAAGACTCAGTATCTGGCCCTGCCGGAGAGAGCCGAGCTGGCCGCTTCTCTGGGCCTCACACAGACACAGGTACAGCTTCCTAAATCTTCCTCCAGACAATTTCTTTAGATATAGTAAAATGCTAATTAATTTCTGACCTAAGAAAATATGGTTTAACAATAATAACAATAAAAATAATAATAATAATAATGGCAGACACCTTATTCCCGTCCTTTAATTTTATAGCAAACAGTGATCTGATCAAAACTGTTACAACATTTGAAATTGTAACTAAATACGCGGAGGTAATAATAATAATAATAATAATAATAATAATAATAATAAAATCGTATTTTGTAAAATATTATTAACAGCAGTTCCTTACAATGCTGCTCGAGATACTGAGTTGTCGTTGTTTTTTCAGGTTAAAATCTGGTTCCAGAATCGTCGTTCGAAGTTTAAGAAGTTGTGGAAAAGTGGAGAAATCCCGGCCGAGCAGCACGTGGCCTCCAGCGGGTCTCCAGCTCAGGCTTCGCCGCCTCTCGGCGCGTCCTGGGACTTTCACACGGGTTTGTCCCAGAGCAGCAGCCCCCCGAGCACAACCACCGCTTCCTTTCTGACTAACTACCCCTGGTACTCCTCCACGAGCCATCTACAGCCGCCACTTCACCACAACACACCTGTCAGCGCCGGGACCATTTTTTGACTCGACAGACTCTAAATAAAAACTGGGGACTTCATTTTGCGAACTTGCATCAGATGACTTTTAGGCCTGTTTTCCAGTAGGACCATTGCCACGTTGATCATTGCCAGTGCGTTTTGGGCGTAACACTGTTTCTTTTCATGCTATGTTGTCAACAAGCAGACACTAAATAATCAAACATATAGGCTACAATTATTTTTGTATTTATTTATTTTGTTCTATGTGATTAAAACCAGTTGTTCGGTGAACTACTATTATCCAAAGCCTAGAGAGCTCAAGCGGACATTAACGGAGTGAATATTGCAGCAGGGTGTAATAGCACATGTAGCACAACCTGAAGCTGTTCGGTGCCTTCTGAAAATAACTTATCTGTCCCTCTCCACAGTAAATGTGTTTCATGCGCCTGTCTTTGATTTGTTTTTAGTCTGTTTGTTCGTTTTATATTTAGTGCGTAAAGTAAGTTGAAAATCTGGTGTCCGCCTCTGTACGTCTATTTAACAATATTGTCATTCGTATATCACATAAGGTTCTCACGGATTTAAATAATAAGGACAAAACACTAATGAAAAACACTCGTAAGCTACTGATTGTCCTAAAGTCATGTTCACATGTAAAGGGGTATTTTCTCTGGAGTAGCTACTTTGTTTAGGCTATTTATTTTGAAAACCGAATGAACCTTTCTGACACTATAATGATTCAGACTTATTTAAATAAAATGAAACCTTCCATTTTAATGCATTTTATATGCGTCTATTTTTTGGGGATTACGAATGTAGTTTGTTTTCTCTCTCTTTGGTTCCCTGTTGGTAGGTTTTTTTTTCGCAGAACTGTCCACGCCTTCTTCTTTTTGCTTCGGCGCCAGTTGAGTCTCTAGTCTTTAATAAGTCTGGCTCGAGACGCGATGCAACTTCTTGTAAATGTTTCCCACAAAACCCACAAATTTAGGCTACCTTTTGTTGACTAACGTGACAGGTGTGTCCAGGTTACTATGTAATAAGTATGTCAAGAGAATAGCATAAATAAGGTTCTTCTTTAAACTCACTATAGGCACTATAGTCTGACTATTTTCATACATTTTCGGATTCATAAAAGTTGAGGACAAAGGCTGGAGGAGCCCGACAGAAGCGCCTCGGGCTGGGAATGAGCGCGCAAACACGCCCCGGCATGAAGGCGTTCTGCTGGGTTCAGACTCTCTGGAGTCAGAGCTCTGCGCTCCAGACGTTTTATGAAGTCAGAGCAGCCAAAAAGGCAGGCTCACAAATGCCCCGAGCTAAACAACGTGGAAACATTTCTCACAACTTCCACCAGCCCACGCACAATGCGAGGCCTTTGTAACAGGGACTTGACTGTCGTGTAGCCTACGTTAATTTTCCACGCCGCGTAACAAAGAAAAAACTTGTTAATTTAGTGGAAAATAAAATGCCGAGTTATGTGCAGGGGAATTTGAGTCATGCGTCATGCGTCATGCTGAAACCGACGCATGCACAAGCAATCCATCACTTCAAACAAACGAATAAGCGACAAAACTAAAATTGTTAATTCTTTAAATAAAATCAAACGCGTTGTCAAAACAAAAGCATGTACAACTTTAAAAAATATATTTTTTTATTTTTTTTTTTACGTTATAATAACATAACCATGAGCTCGTTTATTACAGAGCAGGAATGTGCTATTATTAATTATGTATGACAAGTGTCATAGCTTGTGGCTTAATATCCCTTGTTCCTTTTGAAATGATACAAGTAACACTGGTTCCTTTTGGTGTCGCATGAATCAGTTTATTTGAGGATTCATGAGCAATAAAGCAGACCATGTAATGAGGATGTATCCTGTCGGTGATTGCCACATTACAAGATGTTATAGTGTCGCCCCGGGCTGAGACTACGCCCGTATTGAAATGTGCCCCGCAGAGATCCACAAGGTCCAGACTTTATCCGTTCAACAGTATAAACACGACGGGAAACGAGAATGCCGTGTTTAACCAATAGCGCTAAAGGCCCCAGTAACTGGGGCCACGCAGAACGGTTTACCCACGCCGCGCGTCCCTTGAGACGAGCTCTTGGGAAGGTTTAACGCGATCAAGAACTATGAAATAGGCCTATCACATCAAGTGCAGCAGCCCACAAGCCCTCCGAGCAAACCGGATCATGTTAACCCAAATTCCACACGCAGAGCAAACCAGACGCTTAACCACACGCACCAGCGGGTTTTGCGCCGGTTCTGTCAGCCTGTATTTTTGCTGTCTCGGTGTATCTGGCAAACATGGCCATGGATTAGGCTAAGTCTATTAACTCAGGTGGTTCTACGTAGACAAGTGTCACACCTTGCAAATGCAAACGAATGTAAAACTGTATTGGAGCTGTCTGCAAGCGCACGCGCTGCCTGTCTTTCTCTCTGAAAGATTAGCAATGCTGTGGTTTTAGACACTTCCGGAATCCTGTAGACAACTTGAAAAATGCCATACCCCATCCCTAATTTATACTCTGATCTGTAATTTTATCCACAATTGCTCCAGTTGAGCATTCTGGCTCCCCGATCTGAAAGCCTGCAATTACTATATAATTCTTCGCAATTTTAGATGTCCTAATATGGACTGTAATTTTTGCGCAAGACAATTTCCAGCTATTTCAAGCATCAACATTGTCAAAGTTGTATGTACATAATAAATGGTACTATCAATGCATAGTTTTTAGCATAACATCTTGACTCCGCGATAATTATATCCGTTTGGAGCCAACGCAAAATTATCCTGAATTGCATGGTAACTGCTGCTTTAAATTTTTAAAAATTACTCATAATTTTCCCAAAGATTACCAAGATCTCGAGTGCACAATGTCATCAGCGTAATGAGGAGTAAACATTTATGCTAATAATCAGCAATTTTTTTCCATCAGCTATAAAGAGGGAAAATAAAGCAGGATTTTTCATTCCTGCTCGGAGAGCGTGTGTCAGCTCTGAGCCCAGCTAGAGGAGCCGAGGAGCCGAGGAGCCGAGGCTATGCCATGACTGCTGGATGCTCTTCTCCTGTTCTTCTGCTTCTCTCAACACTGACAGGAACCTTATAGCTAGACTGTCTGCCACTCTTTGTGTTCGCGTTTATTGCATATTAAGGTAAGAAGGATGCGCATTCATTTTAAACATTTTATTTATTTATTTATTTATTTTTATTTATTATTTTTTGCACTCGTTATTATGAGGTATTATAATTATGACGAGTCAAACGACGTGGTTTGAAATGCGCTTTGCATCGAAAGCCTCTGAGCAAAATAGTAGCTATTTAGAAATGTTGTTACGAGCATTAAACTGGAGCACTGAAGACATATAAATATCGCCGGAGCATTCTTCGAAAAGTAACAATAATAAAAACGTCGTCACTAAGCGAATAATAGCTACTGTTGGCTAATTTGAACGAATTTGGCGGCTAAATTAATTTTTATTATTTTTTTTAGCTGGAAAGTCTTATTCAGTTATTTGGAGAAAATAACATATAGTAGCTACACCATTTGCTGCATGCTTTGAATCAGACTAGAGTGGTCTACCTCATTAATAAAGCTGTCTGAAATTGCGAGATATTTTGTCTAGCCTATAGAATCCAGTCGAAAATAAAGCAGCCCTTGTTCTATAATTTCACCTCTGCCTTCATCACTCCGACATTGTGCTCATTTCGATCCCTCTTCCCATTGACAAATCTCTTGGTATACACCTGCAAGCAATTTGCCAGCCTTACTTATAACTACCGCTGCGCACCTATTTCACTCGCTTTTTCCCCTTTCTTTTCCCCCCATCGCACAGCAAATTTTCTTTCAGTGCGCTATCTCTTTTGTTAACAAAAGATTCCACGTGCGAAAAAAATTGCTCATAATTATCCCGTGGATGGGAAGCTGCATTAGAATAAGCAAGGAGGGAATGACTGTAATTATGTCTGGTTTGATGGGCCCTGCGCGTAATCAAGAGGAGAATAGAGTGAAATAACGCTGACCCTCTCTTCTCCACAGCTGCATGTCGGAGAAAGAGACAGAACAACGCTGCTTCTTCTTTGATTCCTTCCCAAGAGTTGTGCTTGGAATATATTTTTTTATTTGGGGGGGAGGGGGGGCTATTTCACATTTATATTTCTGAAACACTCGTCAAATATGCGGTAGCCTACAAGTTGCTGCATTGATTCATATCAGTATTAGCCAATCTTTAACAAATGTTCGAGAAAATATAGCTATAGGTGTTATTTACCCGTAGGCCTATTCTGAAAATTAGCTAGACGGCTGGAAATTCCCGAGAGAAGATAAATAAATAAAAAATGAGTGCAATTTTCTCTGGAAACCGGTAAAATGGACGCAGCATCAAAATCATAAAACTAATTAATAAGCATTAATTAGTGCTATTAGACCGCAAATAATAATAATAATATGACTACTACATTGTTTAAACAACAATAACACACGCGCACATATTTAGGCCTCTACGTATTAATCTGGAGAGAACTGCTGGAGCACTGAGCTCGTGATCAGAGCGCGCGGGGCCATTTCCTGGTTTGACCAGGACATTTTTAAAGACCACACATGAAGAGTGTCAAAATCTGTCACAATAATCGCTGCACCCCCAGCACCCACTGCAATGGTAAGAACTCAACACTCAATTCACAGTATTTCTAATAGGCTATCTTAGCTTCTCTTTATTTTAGGATGCAGATGCATTGAAATCTTATTGTCCAAATCCAATTTTAGACCCTGCATTTTTTTTAATCATTATTAATTTAATAAATAATAATAATTAAACAAGTCAATTCAGCTATTAAGAATAGAATCGAACGAATATGTCCACGACAGGACACTATAATAGCTAACTGGATATTATATTCTTCTATTATTATTCTGCATCAGAATTTCCTTAAAATGCGCAGTTAAACCATCAGCCCCAAACAAAGACCCTTTGAACATGTCATTCTTTACCTTTCTGCATCTGCCCCCCCTCCCAGCCCCAGTCTTTCTTCGGCTGCCCCTCTATGAGCGGCACCTGCCCGATTATTCACTTAACACACGGCCTTCAAAAGCAACCACACAAGAGCAGAAAAGAGCTCATAGCGGCTAAACGAAAGTGAAAAGAAACAAGTGCCTTTATTGTCGGAGGAATTACTGTGTTACAGAAACCACCACAAGATTAATCGGTGGTTCAGATTGCAATGAACAGCCAGAGGTGTCGTTAAAAAAATAAAAAGACAAAAATGAGTGAGAAAAATATGACGTTTTTGTAAATTAATGTCTGCTAATTTAATATCTGTACTGGCTAATGATCAAAATGCTTTTTTATTTAGTTTGAAAAGCACGGTATCTGCAAAAAAACAAATCATTTTGGATATTGAAGCAAGTTGGCGAAGTCTTGAGACAGGCGTATTTATTTACAAAGCAAGTTTGATTTTTGCATTAGTTCAGTTGTGTCATCAGTACCTGAGTTTCATTATTAATATTATTATTAAGTTTAAGTTTACGTTTATTTTGTATAGCGCTTTTTACAATACAAATCGTTACATTATTATATTATTAGTATTATTATGTTTTGTTGTTGGTAAAGCAATAAACGTTGCGATGACATTTTGTAACTTCTTTCATAAGCAGATGTTTACTGTTCGAGTTTACACATTATACAAGACTCCATGAAACAAAAACAATAAATTAATGTGACCGGTAACTATTTCTCAGAACGGAAAGACACATGGATTTTAATCAACACAATCATGTTTAGATCCTTTTGCACAAATTATTCAGCACACAACGAAAACGACTATTTCTGTACATTAGATCTGTCAACACTTCTCATCTCTCGGTGATGGAGACGAGTTTATCTGCACTCCGCTTCTCTTCGAAGGATCCAAAAACACTCAGCTTTACAAACTGGGGTCAGATCCGAGGGAATGCGTCTATTTTTCAAATGCAGCCTCACGTCATAATTTAAAGAACATTTATTTTAAATAAAACATACAAACAGATAAAAAACAAACAAAA
Organism: Carassius carassius; assembly: GCF_963082965.1. NCBI lineage: Eukaryota > Metazoa > Chordata > Actinopteri > Cypriniformes > Cyprinidae > Carassius > Carassius carassius. Next base: position 1,956,479 of record NC_081773.1, read on the forward strand.
AAACAAAGTTCTAAATAAGTTATATTTAAATAAACACAAAACGCCATACATAGAAAACACGTTTGTTTGAAGGTTTCTTTGTACCCTTTAAAATGGGGAAAATCTTGAGACGTTCATACTTTCTCACGGTGTGATTTATCCCAGTTTTTACACATTCACCGCGAAACGGCGAACCCTGCAGCGACTGTATGAGCTTCTGGAACAAGCGCGTGTCTGTGTGATGTTCATGTCGCTCTCGCGCACTCACAGCCCAGCACTTTGTTGTGGATGGACAAACCGGTAATTCCAAATATCTTACGGAAAATTACAGATTTGAAGAAAATGAAATACATTTCTGACTAGGTACAGTTTCATCGTTTTTTTTTTTTACACATCAAAAAAGTCACGGAAAGGGGGAGAGCAGTAGCTTTGATTTAACCCACTTTCCCGGCATTCAATTAAAAAAAAGAGATGTGTTTCCTCTCCGGTGCAGACGAGCCTCGCTCAGTCCACGCTGGCCGGTGTGTCAGCAGGTGTCTTTCAGAGAGCGTCTCCGGCTCGCATCTGGTCTGGGCTGCGGAGGGCCAGTGTGTGTGTAAGGCCGCAGGGTGAGTGGCCCGTGCTGGGTCCCCTGATCTGGGCCACTGGTGGAGAGAGGGGCGGGGTTGTGTCAGCAGTGCTGGTTCACATGAGCTGCGGCTGCTGCATAGTGTCCTGGTGTGCTGTGGGATACCACGAGGTGTAACTGGGAATATACGAGGTCGGTGTGGATGTTTTGACGCTGGCTGTTGAGTTCCAGACGGTCGCTACGGATGGAGACCCGGTGGACAGTCCGCGCCCGTTTGCCAAAGCGTTCGTGTCTATTGTTCCTCCGCCTTGCTTCATCAGTTTCTTAAACTTGGAGCGTTTATTCTGAAACCAGATCTTCACCTAGAAAAAAAGGGGTAGGGAAGTCAGAACGAGCGACAGCATCTGTTTCTGTTATCTATATCGCATGCAATCGAATGGTTTTACGCATGATTTTAATTCTCTTTAAAAATGTCCCCCAAACAATCGCAACCCTTGATTAGCTATACAGGCCCGAGAATTCAAAACAAACATGAGAAGATGCAATTACTAAAGCATTGAATGGTTGTATAAATTCGTGCACAAAATCGAATTGGTTTATAGAAAACGCGTAAAGGCTGAGCACATGCCTGTGTCTGCGTGAGCCCCAGGGACGCGGCGAGCTCGGCTCTCTCCGGTAGAGCCAGATACTGAGTCTGCTGGAACCTCCTGTTCAGAGCCTGCAGCTGGAGGCTGGAGTAGATGGTCCGGGGTTTGCGGATCTTTTTGCCTTTCCCGTTGAAACGAACCTCTCCTCCCTCCACCACAGTGTTTTTCTCTGACTCCGGCGCTGGGAGGGAGAGAGAAAAGAAGCTGTCTCACCGACTGTTCATGCAGCGCGGCTCACATCACTGTGCACAAGTTTTACAGGCGGCACTTTAGGTATAATTACCCTTAATTGCATACATTGTTTATAGCATTACGCAATAAATAATTACCAAGCCTAATAACAACACATCTGGGCTACTCCAGTCCAACATTCTCGCAGTGCGCCGACAAACGCATCGACCAGGGAAGACCAAAGACATGCACGCAGTGTTTCTTACCTGGGTCCTCCAGCCTCGTCTGCGTCAAAGCCGAGTTGTTTGGGTAAGTCTGCACGGTGCTGAGGTACGGACTGGAGGAATGGCTACCGACCGAGTTGACGTATGCATAAGGCAGAGATCTGGGGAAGGACGGAGCCGGGCTGTACGCGCTGTCGTGCTGCGGGTGTCCGGACGAGTGTAAACAGTGCATTGAATAATGTCCGTGGCTCATAGATGAAGGCGACATTTGCTGACTTGGTGGCCCAAATTCCATGAACACGCTCTTTCCTGAGACTGGGCTGTTAAGACTCTCTGGTATTGTAGACATGGTCATGTCTCTCGCTCTCTCTCTACCTGCTTTTTTGTTTTCTTCTATGATCCGAGTGAAGGATGGAGCCCAATTTAAGCGCAACTGATTTTTTCACTTTCCATTCATAAGAAAATGTAGTTTGTCTCTGTGAAAAGTCTAGGTACGATGCTGTGGATCCACACAAACTCGCTCAAAGGTTTGAATCAGGGAATTATGAATATTTATCCAAGGTGCTCTCTGATTGGTCCACTCCCTCCAAGAGCGACGCGGATTGGTAATCCGAGGGTCGGGTCCGACGGACCTGATAAACTCAAGAAACAAGACCAACCTGTGACTCTATTGTGCAATGCTAATGTAGAAATTTAGGGAATGGACCGAGACGCATAGGCCGTGTGTGGAGGGCTCAAACACCTTTCCGCAGAGCCACAACATTTACCACACACAACGTAAAATATCATCAGATTTTGATGTTTGGTTTTGATATTTGAGATTTGGTTTCAAACCGTGTTCCCTAACACATAATACTACACATTAAAACGAATAATCAACATGTTCTTTCAAAAAACAATTTTTCACATGATCAGTGCGTAATGCTATTATTTTATTAAAGTGCAAATTGAATATACATAGCCTAAGTAATAACAACAGCAAACAAAATTATTTGACCTAACAATAGAAAAAAAAAGTTTGATCAGATGAACAATTTTAGCATGCTCTTGAATTTTCTGCTGGTCACGGCTTCGTGAGCAAAGCATTTAACACCTAACAGATATGATTAAGTACAGGTATAAATGTGGGTCTCCACGCAAAGATGAATTACTTTGATGATTCATTTGGTTAAAATGCTAGTCTCGAGTGCTTGAAGACACAGCTGAATCCAGCTAAATTAGCATAACACTGTTGTTTAAATTTCATACGCATAATTAGCTATGTATTTAACACTTGCGACGTTGTGCACGCGCGCGTGGGTTGAATCATTGCGCGTGAGGATCAGAGAAACGGGTCGGTGTCGGTAACAGCTCCTGTTATCTGGCTCACTCCTGTCAGATTCGGTTGACGTCGCAGTGTTTTGGTTTTTATTGTACAGCTATTTTAAAATTATCTGCAGGTTTTAGTTTTAAGATGCGATCCGTCCACATGTGGCAGACCCAATAATGCAGGAAAAGTTAAATAAAAAAAAAACACATCAAAACAAATCAACAAATAAAACATCTACACCAGAGCAATATATTGCTACCTATATTTATAAGTTCACACAGCACCACCTTAGCTATTATCACAAAAAAATGCACACGCTTGCAGCTATATTTATCTACTTACTGATCCGTAAAAAACTTTAATTGTTTATTTATTTGTTTCTAAATATATTTTTTTAAATAAATAAATCGTATGTTTGTAAATATCTCTGCATCTGAGATTAAGGAAGCAATATCCGAAACCACCCAAGTTAAAAATCATGCGATCGTATTCATGTTATTATTATTTATTATTGGAAATGAATTGAAATAAATTTGACCATCAGTCGAATTGTGGCGCAGAATTATCTCGTTCTGTCTGCAAGTAAACTGAGCATGGGCCTTACTCTTTGCTCACGGATTTCATTATTTAAATAGTAGGCCTATCACTCATTTACTATAATCTGTAAAATATTTTCAGCATTTTGTTATACGGTTTGGATAACTGTGACATTAAAATATTGGTGTAAAATTATAAACGGCGACGCATGAAGTTTCTCTAAACGATTGTAACATTTTTTTCCTCCGTGTGTAGCTCTTCAGAAACACGTTTCATGAAAGACACAGCAATTCAATCAAACGTTTTGTTGAGATATTCGATAACATCGCGAGCTGGGGATATATCCGTTTTCAAGATAACTAACATGCCAAGAGAAGAGAAAAATAACACCTCTGATTTTCACAGGACTGCTCGTCCCAGCGCGGATCACACCTCCACATCCTCCTCTCATTTCTAGCTCTCCGTCGCAGTCCTCCTCGAAACTGTCATAATCTCCACATGTGTTCGCTTACATTCCGTCATAATAAAATACAGTGAAATCAGAAAAACCTCGAACGAGAAAAAAAACTCCTGAATATTGCACAGAAATGTCACTGGAACTAACACGATGCCCAGTCCAGATGATATGGACTGAAGACCACATCTGACAAATACCTGTTAGATAGCCACCATCCTCAAAATGGTCCAATTTAAAGCAATTTGTATTTCAGATGACATTCGCAATCAACCTCGAGGATCCTCATAATTAGCGAAAATAATGCCAATAATTATCACCATTCAGAACAAACTGAACAAGTTACACGTGTTTATTGTCTTGATTATTCTGAATTTATGAGATACACATATATAAAGTCTTATAAGGACAGCAAATTTCATGTAACAAGACTGGCTTCAATTTTTACAATTACACGTGTAAAATTATTTATTTAGCAAATGCTCTCATTGTATATCAATGCTTTATAATAATGCAATGTCATTATTATTATTATTATTGAATATAATCGATTTGTAACATTTTAGCACAGCACCAATAATACATTTATTAGTTAAATATCCAGATCTAAAGTAAAAACAAAAAAAATCCCTGTGAGAAATCATCAAAATTGTCGTTTAATAAAACTCTAAAAAGAAAGTTTCTCTTGCAAATTATTTAAAGATATGAATAAAAGTTAACTTTAGAATAGTTTTTTTTCTCTTGCACTAGGCTTAAATTTCTAGGCTTAAATTTCTCTTAAATCTTTTTTTTTTCAATTTTGCTAGTCTTACAACTTAAAAACCAAATCTGATTTATTTAGAACCCTTTTAGAACAAGAGTGGTTTTAATTTAAAAGGACGACCGAACACCATTGTCTCTCTTAAATGAAATATTGACATCACAGAACAGTTTCTTACTGTCCATGTGGTCAGTCCCATCATAATTACACAGCTAAGTCCCACTGCCCACCGTGTCAGGATGAAACCACAGCAAATAAAGCAGCATGTGAGATGATGAGTTAGAGCACTTTCCACAGAAGAGGATCATCAAGAATGAGAGTCAAACACCTGCTATGCTGCCCTGATTTAGTGCACCACACCAGTTCAGGGCCACTCAGTGTGTGTGTGTGTGTGTGTGTGTGTGTGTGTGTGTGTGTGTGCTTCTGATCCAGACATGAGCTGACAAACTGCTTCAAATAGAGACATTTGGGTTTATGGCCTCATCCGTCCTTTCAGCAGGGTCTGATTCTCAACTGTAAAGGGACTTCCGAGTTTGCGTCCGGAGAAAATTGAAAGCGAAGTCTCTGATTAGTTTCTGTTTTTGGTGGCACAGGATTCTTTTTTAATTGTTTCAATATGAAGCTCTCGTACCAGCTCTCTGGTCAGTGTGACCCATGAGACATCCCGTTGATAAAGTGTTCCTGAGAACCAAAGCCCAAATCCGGACAGATGTCTAATTATTTAAAAAATTGCTAACAGATTGTAAGACAACATCACAATGGAACTGAGAATCAATCACAATGAAATTGGTAGAGTTTCATGGTGTAATGAGATATTACAGAATGTGTAAATGCACGTTTATTTATTGTCAGAAGAGCACAGTTTTGGGTTTGGATCTGTTAATAACACTCATGGTCTACATGTTCTGGCTTTCTAGGGTAAATCTAGATACAGCTGTTTAATGGAATCAAATGTGAACTCAATTTGTTTGCATTAGCTTTCAAGCTTAATTTTGCATTGGGTGTGCTTTGCAGTAGATAAGTTATGTCTGAAATAAGTTGTATTGCACTATATAATCTCTAATTCAGTCTACACTTCATGTGTTTGCCTCATGTGAGAGTGCATCCTTCTGACAGACCCTGCATTATGATGGAGGGCTATTTCAAATTAAAGAGACACAACACTTATGAAACAGAATTTGATCCCATTATCATATTAGAATAACACACACACATATTCCCACTGAAAATGACAGTGTAAAAAAGCCCTAGACTCAGTTTAAATTTCCTCCACCACATATTTGGACTAAACAAATCAGGTTTAAGTGGAGCTGTTTAAAATGTTATTAAGAGAGCATTAACATTGACATCTCAGCCGAATGCGTCTGTGCTCTGTGTTTGGGGATGTATATTGGCCCAGTCTTTACCCAGGGACTTACAATTACAGCTTGTTTACACCCGCTCATATGAATTCACCCCTGTGCTTTCCTTCAGCAGCAAAGACACACAGCGCCAGATTCGATCAGATGTAATGATCCCATTTCAGAGAATATGATCAATCCTGATGATGGTAAAACAGCTGTGGGTTTTCTCTTGGAGGGTTTTAAGCAGGCAGCACCTTCAATTTGCTGCTCCACTGAATTCCAATGGACAAAGAGACACTGTGAGAGTATTTGTTGAGACCAAGAGCAACGTGTGTGTGTGTGTGTGTGTGTGTGTGAGAGAGAGAGAGAGAGAGAGAGAGAGAGAGAGAGAGAGAGAGGACACTGAGGTGTAACCACAGATTACTGTGTCAATCAGTGTGGAAAAGTTAGGTGTGCTGTTAAAATAATGCAGTTGCAGGGTTTGTAACATTTTGTTTCCACTAGAACATCAAAGACTGAGAGGTTTTGGGCAAAATTAAACCAATTCCTTTTTTTCTGAATTGTGAATTTAATAGTTTTGGGCAACACTTTATTTTTAAGGTGTCCTTGTTACAGTGTAATTATACATTTAAGTAATGAGTAATATTAATGAAATACATGTACTTAATACATAAGGGTTGGGATTAGGGTTATTTGCATGTAATTATGCATAATTTATTGATATTATAATAGTAATTACATGTAACATGGACACCTTAAAATAAAGTGTTACCATATTTGTAAACAATAAATGCACAACTGTTCTGATATTCTCAGAATTTCACAGTTCTGGGACAGGTTTTTTTTTCTGTTTAAAAAATCTAAAAATAATTACTTTGTAATTCAAACCCTTTAGAATTTTGTGCTCTTAACCATTATTAGTGTGTGTACATTTCTAAAAATAACCTTTGAAAGAGCATATATAACATAGATAAATTCAGACCAGATTCAGTCGAATTTTGGTTTAAACTTTAAAATAGATTTTTTTTAGATATTTCACCTGTTTTTGCATACCATATGTATTAAGCTCACGGATTCCTTCGATTATTTTCAGTCCTTTTTTTTGGCTTCAGCTGATGGGTGTCATCGCCTCTTGTTCTGTTTTGGGGCATGCACACATTATCACACGGGTTCTGTTTGCAGGTCTCTGCTATTTTATGGACAGTAAATATAATATTAGCCCGCATTGATATTAAATAACATACAAACCTTTGAATCATTTTGATGTCATGTTTGCTGAAATAAACAAACTGCTGTGTTAAATCTACCCATCATTATGGTTTCTGAGCAGGCTTCATTTAGTGAAAGATCACGGGGCCTTTAAAAGACCATTCATTTTCTAAAATATGAAATGTAGCAGCAAATGACAGGTGTGCGTGTCACGCGATTACCAAAACACACGGCTGTGATTCGGCAGCAGTTTGTGGGCGCCTGTACGGGATGAGCTCGGAATCCTCTGCTACACCCATCACTCACCTGGGCCGCAGGTGAGGGTGAGCAGAGCCCGCCAGCCTCCCCATCATTACCACAGCAGCAGGGGTCAGAACAGTCTGCCCAGCATCCCCACACCTGCCCCAAAATTGCCCTCCAAAAATGACCAATTACCCGAGTTAGGTGCTACTGGGACGGTTAGGCCTACTTAACGCATCGATGAGGAGGAAAAGAAACGACTGCGGAATTGTCACGACTCGTGTGGTATTTCTGCTTGTTGTGTCTCCAGGCTCGAGACAGGCAGTCATCAAATCTTCAAACTACGCAGCAAATTAAATTCAATAAAAGTCATAGCCTGGCAAAGCAGAAGCTCTCGGAGCCGCCGAGGCCTGTGGATGATGATTTCACAGCTGCGTCTTCATCACGTGCAGCGTTGCGTCATTTAGACTGCTCCCTTACGCGTGTTGAAACCAGGTTTGATTACACCGTCGCAAATACACTTCCCATTGTCCAATTAATGACCCCACAAAGACTGGCAACATGCAAATTCTGTAATTAAATAATGAGGCGCGGCGGAGGGGGTTCTCCATCCCCTTTCGGGGTTTTGTTCGGAGTTAAGTCCCAAACAGAGACGGGGGAGAGGTCAGTCCTCCAGCACACCTGAACACGTTCCCCTCTCCCCTTGATCTCCCAAGGCAGACCGCCATTAGTCTTAATAATGGAAAATTGTCATGTTGATACACGTCTCTCTCTCTTTGTGAACAAGTTGTAGGTGGAAGCGCCATTTATTTCAAAGTTCTTTGTGCCGAAAGGCCAGGGACGGTGCTTTTTTGGTGGCGAAGAGGGAAAAGGTGCTGGATGCTCTTTCCATAGTCAAGATAATTATCCCCACTGTGACCTTAACGATCCGCCCTTCTCCCCCATCGACTTCAGCACCCCCCACCCCCCCCCCCCGTGCCCTGTGTCAGGGAATATGAAAACCCCTATAATGAAACCATTTTGGCTGATGGAAAAAGGGCTCCTCGAGCCGCACTTGCCACAAAGACGACTCAATTATGTGAGTAATTGTGATAATTTTCCATCCATTCATGGCTCTTTCTGAAAGGGAAGGAAAGAGAGGAGAAAACAGAGAGACACTGAAAGGGAAATTACACAGACAATGTCGAGTGTGAAAATCGTTACACAAAAATGACTGTAAGAAAAGTGTAAGTCTATAAATAAATATGTTAATGCAGCGAGGCCGTGCACACGCGCTCGGCCCCACGTCACAAACAAAAGGAGCGCGCGCGCGCGCTCTCGGATGGATGACCGCTACAGGGGAATAATGCCGAGATGAAAGTCCATGTGCAGCTGTCTGAAAATTAAAGCTCTTTCGACTTCCTATTGACAAAGCTGAGCCCCTAAAAAAGCTCCCCAGTGGTTAGAGATCATTTGGAGCCCTGTGACAGGAAAAAGGATAATTACCTCTCTGAGAGAGCAGGCGGACTGACGCGCCCTTCAGACGCGCTGCTGAATGCAGGAGCTTGATAGAAGGCAGGGAGAATAATTTTGTGCTCTGCTTTTTCTTTTATTCCACGGAACATGTTTTGTTGGCTGGAAGACAAGGCGCGAGCGGCGCTGAGTGCATTAAACCCTGGGTGTTCGCAAATATAAGGTTCCTCCGTCCATCATCTCGTACCTAGAGAAGAACTCTGAAATGCATTAAAATGTCTCCGGCATTCTGCGGCCGGACAGCAGAGGTACTGAGATACTACATTAGGTTTCTGTTTCCCAGCGGGAGACAGATTAAACATTTCCTCACAATGCTTAAGGATATTCAAAGAGCTCAGCCTGTAATTTGTCTCGCTCACTGCGAAGAAAAAATCATTCTGCGTCATTTCACAAATGATACATGTAAATGCCAAGCGATTCATATTCATAACCTGACATTCCATTTTAATATTCTGCGATGAAATTTGCTTCTTACGGGGGCAAAGTGAAAGTAGTCAAATATTTACGCTTCTAAAGAGGAAATGTACACAGACTGAGATCTGTTGAACCCTCTTGTTCAAACAAATAAAGCGGTCATATGTGTCTGGCCCTCAAGATTTGCTCCTTGATGGCTTCCACGCAAACCACGCAATGCATCCTCAGGTGTCCTCTTACTTCTTCCCCAAACTGCTCCCACATGTAGGGGGTTTGACCCCCGGTGTGGGGGCCCACAGAAATCAAGGCCACTGGGAGCTCAAGCATTCAGATCAGAATCAGTCGATGGACTTCAGATTCCCATCAGATGTGAAATACACTGCTACTAGTAATGACCGACCAGTTGTCATTGCCAGAATGGTTCCTAAGACCCTGAATGTGTTTTCATCTGGAACATTTAACATCTCCGTCAGAAAGAAAAGAACAGACAGATATCACTGCCCTTCAGCCGCTAACAACAACAAAACAACAATTATGATAAGTAATAACTTCATTTGCATTGCATGTGTCAGCTTAATAAAGACCTTAATAAGCATAACAAAAGCAGACACAACAGCACAAAACACCTGCAAATATAGCCTTAAATGTATGAATAAATGAACAGAGCATTAATCAAATGTTTGATTTACTGGCATTTCTAAAGAGCCATATTTTATGTGCCAAAGTGCTCAATAAAAAACACAGTACCCTGTATTTAATGCTGATTATGTTCCTGCGCTGCAGACGGTCTGTTTATGAGATTTATAACATTGCCTTGAGAAGGATTAAAAAAATGAAAAATCAATACTCTTAACTGGGGTCAAAAAGCATTCAAGTTAGAAATCAACTCAAACAGATTTGCATAATGGAAATCATACAGTACATAATGAAAAAAGGTACAAACATTGTATTTGATTGGACGGTGGATCTTACTGAATGCAGTATTATATGTTTTCACATTTGCCAGAAATGGAGGCCATAATGGGTTGAACATGAGGGAGCTTCAGTGGGTTTCTGAGTTTATGAAAGCTAACAAATAATTAAATCATTAAAATGTAAAATGGAAACTAAGGTATTAACTAAGAGTGTTCCCTTACTGCTTATTAATGGTTTGTAAAATTTAGGCAGGATTAAGACATCTATAACATGATCATGCAGAATAAGGCATTACTGTGTTATATGTACCAATATGCAGCCATTATGCACAATAAAAACCACCAATTGAAACAAATATTAAATAGTGTTCAAATATTATCAGACTGGATGGCTGTTGAATCTTTGTATAACACAGTATATCTGCATCCTAAACAAAAAGATGCTGTGCTACTATTGTATTACTTTAATATAAATGTATATTTTGTTTTTTTCAGGAAGGCTAAAATGCTTTATGTGAAATCAAAACTATTACTTCCCATCAGTGGAAGTTATTTTACTAAATGAAGTGCCATATTTAAAAAAAAATAAAAAAAATAAATAATGCTGTATTCATTGAAATAAATATAATGGTATTGCCAATAACTGTAGCAGGTCTACCATGTCAAACAAAAAGCACTGGGATAATATTTTTAATGAAGCAAATCTCATGAGAACTGATACTAGTTTTTAGACAGCAAGGTTGGTGAATACTGTTAAAGCAAGCGTGCAAAATGTAGATGTTAAAGAAAAAAATCAATAGGTGTGTCTTTAGTTCATCTGTGTTTTGAAGATCACAGTGCTGTCAGTGTGTTGGTAAAACCCTCAGACCCCTGGAGCACAAGTGAAGGGTTCGAGATCCTCTGGTCTGGATGCATGTGTGTGTGTGTGTGTGTGTGTCAGCTGCTGTTATAAATGTAGAGTCAGTGTGAGGGATGAGTCGAGCTGTCTGTGTAGACTGATGCAGGTAGGGCGGCCCGGCTGCTGACTCCTCTCTAATGACAGAGAGGGTAATGACAGAGCCCCAAACAGCAGGAAGAGGAAGATCAATCTACAGCCTGAGATAGAGAGAGAGATGGAAGAGAGGGGAGGAACGTGGCGCAAAAAACAGGGGAGCGAGATTTCTATTACACCGGCTCTCTGTGTGTTAGCTTTCCCGTGATCGTGTCTGCCTCCCTCGCCTCGCTGTGGCAGTCAGCCCACGCTGCACATTAAAAACACAGCGGATCAATAACTATTAACACTCCTCGGCAGAGTCACACTGCTCACGTATATCTCTCCCTCCATTCCTGCTTCTTTCTCCATTTCTCTCTGTCCACGACGCTCGCTGGGCTGATGGGAGCGCGCCTGGGGGCAGTGGGATTTGAGAAACGTAGGGAAGGAAGGACAGAATAACGAGAGAGGTGAAATAAAACGAGACGGGAGTTACTAACCAGCTGCCAGAGCAAACAACACACATTCCTCATTCTCACTCTGTTTTTCCTGGCAATACCGGTCATGCAAAAAAAATAAAAATAAAACTAGCCCCATCAAAAGATATCAAAAGTCTGCATACAGTGAGGGCAAAAGGCACATAGAAAATCTGTGATTTCCCCCCCCAAAATTTCCAGTGTTTTACTGGAAATAATATGCTGCAAATTTGTAACAAAAAAAAATTTAAATCTGAAGAAAATCTGTTAATTTATAAGAGAAGGTCAAACTTTCAGTACTTTTAAATGACCAACTGATCACCCATCTATAAACGGACTACAGACCTAAAAATGGTTACCACTGGTTTTATCCGAGTGAATAATATTGTTCAATATCACCTTAATACTTAATTTTATACAACCCGATCTCATGATAGTGCATATAAATAGTATGCCAAATAAAATCAAAAACTTGTGGTATTGATATGCAAAAATGGCATGTATATGCTACGCAATGGGTAGAATTAGGGTTGTGGGATAGATGCGTATCATATGTACGTGTAAACTGCGTATCATATGAATACCAAACACTTGCGTATTATATGCATGCCAAAGTCAATTTTTGAGTATCAATACCACAAGTTTTTGTTTTTATTTGGCATACTATTTATACACATCTCTATGTGAAATAGAATACAATTTACAACATCTCATTTTATACCTACACAGCAAATTGTTATGAGTTAAATCAGGCAGAAATAGCTCTTTAAGGTACCAAATATCAGACTACAACTCGTACTCACATTCGGCATCGATAACATCTCCCTCCCCAAGAGGAAAACTGTAGATACAGGGGCACACAAAAACAACAGCAACATTGTGAGTGAAAAAAAGGAAGGAGTTTCTGAGAAACAGAGCAAAAGATAAACAGACTGGGAAAAATATGAGTGGAAAACACAAAATTAGCTGCAATTTGGTGAAATTTCTGGTTAATTGTCCTTTGGGACATGATTTAATCTACAGATCTAAACATGTCTAGCTGTATAAAAAGCCTCAGTCAGCAACAGGAAAACCAAAAACTTAATTATTACCAGCACAAGCAGCTGATTATTTCTAGTAGCAATAATATCAAATGCTGAATTCTCACCGGATCAGGAATAAAATGATCCACCGTTGTGCAATCAGCAGGACGCCGAGAAGAAGACTGAGATTTTTAGATATTCACTTAATGGTCTGAGATCTGAGCTGCCTACGTGGAGGAAGTGCTTTTTGTGCCTTAATATATCATAAAGTTTATTTATAAAATTTCATTTGAAAAGGATACTGCTGACCATTAAAAAAAAAAAGACCCAAAAGCACCAGTGCAATATACTGCCTAGACATTGGGGAACATCTAATATTCAGATCAGTAGTCAACCATTGTCTGTTTTTAGTGACTGATTCTTAAACTATTAAATCTGATCTTAAACATGTGGTTTTACATGTTAAAATTGGAAGAAATGACAGAATACATCTTGGAGGTATTACTTTTAAAGTGCAAAAACAGATAACCCACACCATTTCAATATTAAAAAACAGTAGAAACGAAGGATGACTTAATTCCAGGTGACTGTCTCCACAATTAGTGCACTGTGAATTGCTCTGGATGTGTCTGTTTAGTAATGAGGCGACCGATTAACTGTGACTGCAGATTAATGAAGTCATATGCTCTCACAGGCCTCTATGGACAAATTTCTGAACAACAGTTTGTGAAAATGTGGCTGCATCCAGCTATCAAACTTATCCAGACTGCACCAACACAAAGTACCATGTGACTTTTAGCACTTTGTACAACAATAGCTTTAATCATCTCAGTAATATAAAACCACACTTTCCCATCTCAGACCAGTCATTACACCGGTCCCTGTGTAATTTGTCTCTTTCATTAGTGAGACGGGCCATCAATGAATTTTTTCAGTCTTGTACAGTCTCTATACAAGACCTCCCTATCTCATGTCAACTGAGGTCTCCCAATGGCTCTGTATCTGTATATCGGCCAAACACAGACTTCAGTGTGTTTCCTCAATTGTGCTTTATCTGAGCCCAAACCCAGAGGATCATAACAGTTTTGCCTGCTTGAGCCCTGGGTTTTGACTGCTCTGAATGGGTGGGTAATGGGACGGGGGTGGGTCCCAGCGTGATACAGGACAAGAGCTGAATACCTCAATACCTGTCAGGTGTACGGTGACATGGCAACATTGTTTGGGGAGGTTCAGATTGATTTCGGATAGCCTGGCCTGAGCAGAGGGGGCTGATTGCTGGATCGCTGAATAAAGCCATTGGTTTCATCTGTTGTCATGCCAACCTGGATGGAGGAGAAAAGAGGAAAGTAAAATGAAAAGTGACACACAGAACTGAAAGATGGGGGGGGGGGGGGGAGTCACCACAAATGACTGAGGATTGCTGATAGTATTGTGTATTTGCTGTTTGTGTTGTTTTAGAACCCGATTTAATAAAGGAATTATGCGTATATCAGTTAATGCTTAGTGTTCCTGTAGCTCAAGTGGTAGAGCATTGCGCTAACAAGCGCAAGGTTGGGCTAAATGCGTAGATTTTAATTTTTAATTTAACGCTGTAAACACGGCCCAAAAAAGGGTTCTGATTGCATTAAATAAAGTTAAGTTCTTCATCTTGCAGCCTGGTTGTGAGCTATGAACATGTTGCAGACTAATACAATCTGGCATACTTTACTGCGACTGCTACAGACGAATAGCTCTAACCTCCTAACTAACTGGTGATTAGCGCTGAACTATAGTTTGCAAAAATGGCTCGACTGTTTACTTAATTTTTTTTAAAGCCAAGAATAGGACTAATAAAATTGAGTTTTTGGTGTTGGCTTTTATACTAGGGGACTAAACATTATTATGTACTATGTGTAATAAATAAGTAATATCCAATGACTTTCAGTTAAAGCTATGGTTCACCCAAAAATGAACATGGTCATCATTTACTCATCCTCATATTGTTCAAAGTCAATGGCTATCAGCAAATGTTCAGTTTTGGCTGAACTTTGCCTTTAAAGAGTTCTGGCATGAAACTCTAGATGGCGCAGTCTGACTCTATCTGACCTAATGACATCATTATCACATGACACAGCTGATTGGTTCTCTCCTGTATCGGTAGCCAATGAGCTCTCTGCCTTACATTCAAATATATGACTGTTGCTTGCAGTAGCAGTGCAGCTAGCTTCAGAATCCTCCTCCTTCCCCAGCTCCACCTGTATAGATCTGCTACGAGGTGATTCATGTATGCTATATGGGGGTTATTTCATGTTATATTTGTAGCAGCAATATTTCTTACAATGTCACAGTATATATTACAATAAACTGTTTATATTAAAAAGTATTAATTAATCAGTTAGTACCCAGCGCTGGAATCAGTTTCCAAAAATAAAGTACTTGTAATTAGATTAAATTACATTTTTGTAAAAACTTGTAATCATACTACAGTTACTTTTTATTGATTACATGATTACATATTATTCACTCAATAGCAATAAACTATTCATAATATATTAATTCTCCCGAATTCCTTTCTAAAATAGCCTACTGTTTATATACATTCAAAAAAGACCAGCCATTAGCCAGGTGGCTACACAGCCTTTGACCATTGGGTTTTGTAACAATATATAGTGCGTGCGTGTGTGTGTGTGTGTGTGTGTGTGTGTGTGTATGCATGCATATTTGTCTGTGTGTGTTACATCATTACAAAATATAAATTATAAAATTACTCAGCTCTGTATTATACATAACAACTTTATAATTATACTTTAGTTTATCCTTATTTTTACTTAAGTATTTAAACTTACTACATAAGTATATAAGCATAGTGATAAATACTATACAGAAAATCTAAGCTGCTTGTTTGCTTGTATCATCGCAAAACGTAAACTGTATCAATGTCCAGTTCTAATCTGATAAATGTGGCTATAAGACATGAAGATTTCAAGATCTCAAACATTACTATCATGATTTTCTATAAAGCTGCTTTGAAACAATGTGATTGTCAAAAGCTATACAGATAAACTGACTTGACCAGGAGAGACAGTTTAAGGAATCTGGGGTAGATTAAATAAGAAAATAATTCAATT
Source organism: Carassius carassius (assembly GCF_963082965.1). NCBI lineage: Eukaryota > Metazoa > Chordata > Actinopteri > Cypriniformes > Cyprinidae > Carassius > Carassius carassius. The sequence goes on from NC_081773.1 coordinate 1,972,335, forward strand.
AATAACTGAATAAATCGGTTCCCAGATAAATCTTTGAACTAATCTATAAAAAGACACAAATCTTGGCAGAGAAGTGTTACAGTCACAACTGGAGCGTTTGGAGAGTGAGGTCCATTAACCAGCCTCCATGTGTGAGGTGCGCTGTGTCCTCTCTCTCTCTCTCTACTTGTGAGAAGTGTTCTACTGATGTTGAGATGCTAATGGCTTCAGTATAATTATCTCTCCATTTGAGCAAATGGACTCGGCCATGTGTGTGTGTGTGTGATCGCCTGCCACCGTCTCAGAAAATTCGCTCTCCTGAACGTATCGCAGTGAACGGCTTCCATGAATATGTAACTACATCAGATTCTGTCTTTGTCACAGAGGGTCATTATGGGAGCAAAGGCTCCACAATGAGACTTTTATATTGGGGCAGCCAAAGAAGAAGGCAAGCATCACTTTACAAAACACTGCATGTTATAGAGATGGAGCCACCGTATCTGGTGTTAACCATTCATTTTATGAATTGTGGGTATGTGCTGTGTGCATGAAAGCAGCAATCAAACATTTGGTTAAGAACAGCACTATTAATATTTTGGATTCTGGATTAAAATGGCTTCTACTAAGTGCAAGGATTTTAAAAAAAAAAAAATATTAAATGCAGCATGTTATTTGCCCCACACATTTTGAGCTAACACCAAATTATAAGCTTAAGGAGAGGTAGGCTTTAATGTAATGTAAGATTTAAAAAATGGTAACAGTTCATTTTACAGGGTTTTTATTATACAATTTACGTGTACTATAGCAAAAAAAGAGTAGATTATGCACAATTACAAGTAACTACCAAGTCATAACCTTGTAGTCAATACATGCTGATAATTAATATTGCAATAATAAAATGATTAATAATAGTACTTATTTCTGAAAGTACTGCAGACTAACACAATCTAACATACTTACATACTTTAGTGTGACTAGCACTCAACTGCACTTCTGGTAATATATGGTCTTTCAAACTGCATTCTGTAAAATCACAATCGTAATATCGCTGCAGACGATTAGTGCTGTTAGTTAGAGCTGGACTCTTCCTTGCAAAGGTGGTGCAACTGCTAAATTTGGGTAACGCTTTATCTTAAGGTGTCCTTGTTACACGTTACATGCACTTACTATAGTATTAGCACAAAATTATGCACAATTGCATGCAATGACCCTAAATAAACCCTAATCCTAAACCTAACCCTATAGTACATGTTGTTAATTAATATTACTCAGTACTTATATGTATAAATACACTGTAACAAGGACACCTTAAAATAAGTGTAACCTGAAATTGTATCAGAAAGTTTCAACCAAAATGTAGAGTCAATCAAATGGAGTTTTTGGCTTTTGCTTGTATACTAAGGGACTGAACATCTTAAGTTTTAAGTACAATGTATTTTCACAAAAACAAACGTGTGTGTGTGTGTGTGTGTGTGTGTGTGTGTCTGCGGCAGGGGATTTCCAGGTTTTTGGAAATCTCACTGCAGTCTCTATCTTCAAGATGTGTGTGTGTGTGTGTGTCGGCAGGGACACAATGGTTGTCGTCACATAGTCTGGGCTAGTAATGTGCTGAGAGAGAAGGGAAAAAAGAGATTGTACATGAAGATGAGAGCAGGTTGACTCTCACAATACTCTCATTTAGAGCGCGGAGTCTTCCAGGCTCACAGGCCGTCAGCCTCTCTGTCTCCAAGCCTCAGCCCCAGGACCGGATCTCCACCCTGGGGACAGACAGACCACTGACGCCCCTCTCCACACATGAATCACGCTCAGAGCAAACACAGTCAGATAAGAGCTGGCCTGAAATAGGGACCTCCAAAATACAGCATTCAGTGGTATGACGGGTGCTTAAATTAACATTGCACACCAAAATCAAGAAAAACATTATCCAGTACTTTTCAGGCATTTTTTTCTTTATTTTGAAATCTATAGTGAAAGACACAGGAAGTCTCAATTTATTTTGATACATTCTGCACAATTAAACTGGCAAGCATTTTCTTGATCCAGCGATCTCTAATGTGATTGAGAGATTTTAAATATATATATTAGATAGTATTTGGTAATTTTAGCATTGACTGAGTTCCAATCCCGTGTTCTATCACTGTGCTATAAATTATTTCGTATACACTTTCTCCTAAATAGCACTGTATTGGGGCCAGTTCCTTGTCTAAATAGTTTGAAAAGTGGAGCAGACTGTTGTCAGTCAAATGTCTGGCTACATGAGACTACCGGACTTGACCGTGCATCACCTACAAGAGCACCAGGATCATATAGATTGGCCACCTGTTACTGCTTGGTTGCAGGACGTAGATATATTTGAATGCCGAACACATCTATGAGATAAATTTACTGCTATTATACTATGTACATATTGTTTTGCATCAGCTGAAAAGCCATCATGTTTGAGGATGACATTTTAAATCACCAGTAAGCTTTGTTAAATGAGAGCTGCTCTGTGGCTGGCATTCAGTTTGCCCAGGTTTGAGTGATACAATGTCATTTACACTACTCACTATACTAAATATAATGAACTGAATAACAGGCTAGTAGGTATTTTCCTTTATTAGACTATGCATGACTATAACAACATTTCACAAGGTCCACATGGATTCCTTTGCTCTGTCCATGCAATGGAGAAACAAAAAACCTCTCTACAACTGCACTGGTTTAGCAAGAACATGACAGCTTTCAAATGGATTTTTAAACAGTCACATTTTTCTATAGTATTGAATATTTCTAGTATTGTAATTTCAGGTATATTTGCAGGAAGATGCAGGACAAAGCTCCAAATTTCAGGACTGTCCTGCAGGATAAAGGACAGGTTGTCACCCTAAGAGCATGTGTAGCAAACACTATGTCATAGCTTAAATACTGCCTTTAATGCCTTTCCATTTGAGTTGTGAATAAAGCGAATCAAAGGCTAAATCATATTAAATGATAATGTCTCTTTAGAAGATTTGGATTAAACCTCTTGGATCGTATAGATTGCTTTTGTGCAGTTTTGGTGAAATGCCCAACTTTTAGAACACTTTAGTATAGAGACCAATTCTTACTATTAACTAGATGCTTATTAGCGTGCAAATTATCATCATATTGGCTGTTTAGTAATGCTTATGAAGCACATTTTTTGCATGACCATATTCTACATCCCTAATTATACCCAGTTAACTTAACATCTATACCTTATTAACTATTAATAACCTGCAAATTAGGAGTTTATTGAGGTAAAAAGTCATAGTAAATGGTTTGTTAACAGCGAGAATTGGAATTAAAATAAAGTGTGAAGGAACAAAAATCTCTCAGGTTTTGAAAATGAACCAAAGTCTCATGGGTTTGGAAAACCTTGATGGTAAGCAAATGTTAATCTTTTATTTAATTTCAGTCTGTTCTTCAAAAAATGCTATTATATTTCTTCATATAAAAGGAGGGTCACACTACACCTTTTGTTCCATTGACTTCCTTTCACATGCATGTAAACGCAGGAGACTGGAAATGCAAGCTCATGTGAATTTGGTTGAGGCCCAAAGTTTAGGTGAACATTGTCCTTTGAACTATTACGAGAAGATGTGTGACCAGCAGAAGACTGATGCTAGATAGACTTAGATTTAGCTGATTTTTACATTTTAGATCTATAAAATAAAATAAAATTAAATTAAATTAAACTAATTAAATTAAATTAAATTAAATTAAATTACTAATTTTTATTTTATTTTAGTAATTTTTGAGCTCAGAGCCCATAATGAAAAAAGGCTCAGGACACCTCTGCAATAAAAACATCTTTGGGAAAAATATACAGGTTTAAAATTACATATGGGTGAATAAATGATGATGCAGATTGTCATTTTTGGGGAAACTGTCCCAAACAGAGGTAACAAACTTTCAGATCTTCACTGTACTTAAAAATCAGACTTCGGCACTCTGTCAAGAGTGATTCATTAGACTTGAGATTGAATAGTGCATTTCTGGACGCTGAGATGGCAGTGTGGTCAACGTAATCCGGCCACCTCATGTGAAGATGCTCGCTCATGATGAGGCGCTTACATGTGTTCCTCTGAAAATGCTGCCTGTTTAAAACCCTGCACACACACACTGCAGCTGGACCTCGCTCCGGTAATCAGAGGGGGTCTGTGGGTACAGATTCTCTGGCGTATATGTAAGAATGTGAACGGGAGGCTGTGATCTCATAGGCCAATCAGGCCCCGAGCGGAGAGCCCAGAGGGTCCTGCAGAGCGGCGCTGTGGGGTTCAACACTGTCTTTCTCCTCATCATCTTCATCACCCACCAATCAGAGAACAGCACTAGAGCCACTCTCAACACACTGCGCCCAGCGGGAAGACACACACACATACAAACACCCTTTGACACAGACATCTCCTGGCAGAGAACAGCATGAGTCCCAAAACACACTCAAATGCATTTCAAAAGCCATCAGAGGGCCACTGAATATACAATCACTCACGCACACAGACATATTCTCCACAAGCCTACGCAGGGCCTCCAATAGAGAGCCCCCTTTCTTTCTCAGACACACTCACAAATTCACATTCTTCATTCACAGTAAGATATCTCAACACACACACCTTCTCTCACACAATCTCATATCCTTTCATCTCTCTCTTACAGACAAATCCTGCAGTTCATGAATCTTGAATCTCCTATACTCTTACCTAAACACATACACACACACACACATTACTTATGTCATTCCTTCAAGTTCTAGAGGCCCAGAGAAAAGAGAAAAATGCTAATGATGTTTCTTTATTATCGCAACTGTTTCTTCTAGACAAAAATGTAGTGATAGAAACTGCATTCTCAAGAGAAAATATGATTGGCTCTTGGCCATCAAAACTCACTGACACTATGTTTGAGGCCTGACAACTTTCCCAGTAAGATATCATAGAGACCTGATGGTGAACATTTTGAATTGAAAAACGAGATTTAAAGAGATCCGTAGAAAATCTTTAATCGTTTATTTATGAAATTACTTATAAAGATGCACTTAAAGGGTTAGTTCACCCAAATATTAAAATTATGTGATTAATAACTCATCCTCATGTCGTTCCAAACCAGTGAGACCTCTGTTTATATTCTGAACACAGTTTAAGATATTTTAGATTTAGTCCGAGAGCTCTCAGTCCCTCCATTGAAGCTGTGTGTACGTTCTACTGTCCATGTCCAGAAAGTTAAGAAAAACATCATCAAAGTAGTCCATGTGACATCAGAGGGTCAGTTAGAATATTTTGAAGCATCGAAAATACATTTTGTTCCAAAAATAGCAAAAACTACGACTTTATTCAACATTGTCTTCTCTTCCGTGTCTGTTGTGAGAGAGTTCACTGCAGTTTGTGATATCCGGTTCACGAACTAATCATTCGATGTAACCGGATTTTTTTGAACCAGTTCACCAAATCATACTGAATCGTTTTAAATGGTTCGTGTCTCCAATAAGCATTAATCCACAAATGACTTAAGCTGTTAACTTTTTTAATGTGGCTGACACTCCCTCTGAGTTAAAACAAACCAATATCCCAGAGTAATTCATTTACTCAAACAGTACACTGACTGAACCGCTGTGAAGAGAGAACTGAAGATGAACACCGAGCCGAGCCAGATAATGACTCGTTCTCGAGTCAAGAACCGTTTCTGTCAGACGTGTCCGAGGAGCTGATGATACTGCGCATGTATGATTCAGTGTGAAACAGACCGACACACAGAGTGTCTGAACCGAACTGATTCTTTTGGTGATTGATTCTGAACTGATTCTGTGCTAATGTTATGAACGTGGGTAAACCGAAGCCTTGAATGAAGGACAGTCATCGCCAATGACGCCATTACGTCGAGTGCAAAAGAACCGGTGAACCGTTTTCTTCAACCGGTTTATTGAATCGAACTGTCCAAAAGAACCAGTTCGCGGAAAAGAACCGAACTTCCCATTACTTCTGGCGATCCGAAAACCGATGCAACCGGTTCTTGACTCGAGAACACAAGTCAGTGTACTGTTTGAGTAAATTAATTACTCTGGGATATTGGTTTGTTTGAACTCAGAGGGAGTGTCAGCCAAATTAAAAAAGTTAACAGCTTAAGTCATTTGTGGATTAATGGGTATTAGAGACAAGAACTGTTTCAAACGATTCAGTTCAATTTGGTGAACTGGTTCAAAAAGATCTGGTTACATCGAATGATTCGTTCATGAACCTGATATCACTACACCTGAACTCCCTCACAACAGACACGGAAGAGAAGACAATGTTGAATAAAGTCGTAGTTTTTGCTATTTTTGGACCAAAATGTATTTTCGATGCTTCAAAATATTCTAACTGACCCTCTGATGTCACATGGACTACTTTGATGATGTTTTTCTTACCTTTCTGGACATGGACAGTAGACCGTACACACAGCTTCAATGGAGGGACTGAGAGCTCTCTGACTAAATCTAAAATATCTTAAACTGTGTTCAGAAGATGAACAGAGGTCTCACTGGTTTGGAACGACATGAGGATGAGTTATTAATGACATAATTTTAATATCTGGCTGAACTAACCCTTTAAGGGGGTCAAAATGGCTCTGAAGTTCATGTATTTAATTTAAACTATACTCATTTAATTGAAAGTCAGAAAACATTACATTCAGTTCACACTGAAGTATATAATTTTAAAGTATCTTATTTTTATATTTAGCACTCTTTTTAATAGCATGCAACCCCCACATATTTATCAAAATATTATTGAGATTCAGAAATCTTTTATATCTAATGACAGAATTTTCTTTATTTTGTTGTAGGTGAATTATCCCTTTAAGACCCCCCCCCCCACCTTTCTTTCTTTTCTTTTCCTTTCTTTTCTTTTCTTTTCTTTTCTTTTTCCTATACATAAAAGGTTTGTAATACCAATAATTGTAGGAATTACTTTAATCGAGATGTTGTTTTAAGCACCACAAAAATTTTCGGCAGAAAAAGTTAAATAAATAAATAAATACTTTCATGCTATTTTTATTTGTCCTTTTGAACTTTAAAAAACATTTCTATGACAAAATCGTAACCTGAATGAAACATATCTGGGACCTTTTTATAAAGGAATTGTTCACCCAGAAATAAAAATGTTGTCATCATTCATTCACCCTCATGTCAGTCCAAATCCGTTCGACTTTATTTCTTCTGCACAACACAAAAGAAGATATTCTGAAGAATTGGAGAATTGTGGTAAGCAACCAGTTTGGTTACCATTGACTTCTATTGTATGGAAAATAAATAAATAAATAATGGATGAATGAATGGACGAATGAATGAATGAATGGACGAATGAATGAATGGACGAATGAATGAATGAATGAATGAATGAATGAATGAATGAATGAATGAATGAATGAATGAATGAATGAATGGACGAATGAATGAATGGACGAATGAATGAATGAATGAATGAATGAATGAATGAATGAATGAATGATTTTTTTTATATCAAGTTCCAGTGAAGAAATTCTGCATACAAAATTTTTAGTTTTGGCTGACCTATATCTTTAAGTCTCCTGATCTATGAAAGAAAAACCTAAGAGAAATCAAACTGTCCTGAACCAAAGGTTAAGGTGACCTGAGGTCAAAAGGTCATTAGGGGTAAACATAAATCTAATACTGTAAATCTCCCAGTGCATCTTCACTGATTAGCAGAACATAAAAAGTGTGTGTATGCAGACCTTCTGATGAGGGCACGTGTATATCTAGGTCTGATGGGCCTGTGTCTGTCTGTGTGTGTGTGTGTGTGTGTGTGTGTGTGTGTGTGTGTGTGTGTGTGTGTGTGTGTGTGTGCAGTCCTCCAGACAGTGCTGAGCGTGTCTTTTAAAACCTCTGTGATTACCAGAACCTGTGTGGCCAACCATTTTAACCAATCAGGTCTTTCCATTACGACTGCACACGCAAGCAGCTCATCAATATCCAGAAAGACGTGATGAACCTCTTCCGTCCAGGTGGAGGAAAGACCGAATCCTTGATTGTGCAGCTGTTACTACACTGCTGACAAGGGCCATGACCCACATCTATCTAGCCACGCTCCCTCGTTCACTAGACCATTGTCTGGGAAGAAGACCAAAGCAGTCTTAAGAAAACTTCCACTCATTTGCAAAGACATCTTCCGTTAACTCCCAAAACTCTGTTACACTTTACTCTCTCTCAGATCTCATTCAGTGTTGTGTTCAGTTCAAGAAAAGATGTGTGATGTCATTGGTTCTGCACGTCTCGTCATTGAAGTCAAAATAAGTGAATGAATATAGAGAGCTATATCAGAATATTTTCAATGAATAGGGAGATCACCATCCTTGTATTTAACAGAGGAATTAAAATCATGCAGGTTTGTATCGGCATAAAGGTAAGTCAAATACTGTATGTCCGACTTTGAGATTCAGTATGGACTATTCTTTTAAAACCCTAAGCAATCATCACGTTTTGTCAAACTGAAAAGGTTTGCTTATTTAAAAGACTTGAATCAGTTTACAGATATATATTATAAAAATGGCATATGTCCTATCAAACTCAGGAACCTAAAGTTTCAAGTAACCATCAGTCAGCCCTAACAAAGATTATTGATAAAAATCTAGATCAAAAATGTGTTTTTTTTCTAGTTCAGAGCATTTGACTCATGGTTTTTCCTGTAATACAGGATGCAGTCACTGTGTTACTCATATAGCCGTGACTTGAAAGATGTTGCTCAGCGATGATGGTGTTTAGCCTTCTACCTCACTTAATGTGGAGGACTAAGCAAGCTTTCATCTCCAAATAAGCTTCAGAAAGGATGGACATTGTTAAAATAAATCTTTCTCCTCATACACAAAGGACTGGATTGAAATCGTGATTCCTCTCTGTATGGAGTCAATCGAGAGGTTAGTAAGTGGTCTGCAAGAGAGCGAGAGCAGAGAGAAAACCGCATGTTGCTCTTTTGCTTCTTTCTTTTGTGTGTGTGTGTGTGTGTGCGCGTGTGTGTGTGTGTGTTTTCTGTTTTTGCCATGACTCCAGAACAAACATCATCTTCACAGACCATTTCATAGAGCTCCACCATCAGAGAGGGTGGGGTGGATGACCTATCTGCAGAACACTTACACAATCACGCTCGCTCGCCTCTCCATCAGCTCTGATTATAGTCACAAAAACAGCGTTCTGCTCTGATAGGAAAGAACAGTTAGATATTAAATCATTTTTGGATGTTTATGATGTTATGGATGCTTAATATTATTGTGTAAAAATGTACGCTGTTACAGTACAAAAATCATTATGTTAAAAAAAAAAAGTATTTTGACCACATGGATCAAAGAGAAGTTTCACTTGCAGTCTTTTGTCAATTTCAGTATTTTAACCCTGTCATGGAAAATTAATCACTGCAATCTTTTTTCTTTAATTTTTTCATAATTTTCTTTTATATTCAAGTTGTATGAACTACAAAATTTTTATGAACACACACATGGCCAATTTGCTTTTTTTTTTTTTTATTACAAGAAGTCAAAGCATTTCCATTTTTTGAACCATTTTTTTATTATTATAATTTTTGTACATTTTTAATTAAAAAAGTACATTTGATCAAAAAAGGTTTTATAACGTGACTCAATTACATTTTAAAAATATATTTAAAAGAAAACTATTATTTTAAATTGTAATAACATAACACATGTTATTACAATTTAAAACAATAGTTTTCTTTTAAATATATTTTAAAAATTTAATTTAGTCGTTATAAAACCTACATTTTTAGCATCATTACTCCAGTCTTCATTCTGGTTTATGATTTATTATCAATGTTGGAAACAGTTATTCTGCATATTTCTTATTTGTATTTTTTATAAATTTTTATTTGTATTATGTTTTTGAACCTGTGACACTTTTGATGAATAAAAAGTAAAATAATAAATAAATAAATAAACAAACAGCATCTAATAAAAATATACATCGTTTCTAACAATAAAAGTCTTTACTACCACCTTTTTATATATAATTCTAACACAGCCTTGCTGAATAAAAGTAGTAATTTCTTTTAAAAATAAATAAATAAATAAAACTGCCCCAAAACGTTTGAATGGAAGAGTATATTGTTACAAAAGATTTATATTTTAAATGAATAAATAAATAAAATACGTTATTCATCAAACAGTCCTGAAAAAAGTATCACAGGTCCAAAAGAAATTGAAAATGGAAATATGATTTTTAAAACATCAGCAGTTACCTTTTCAAATATGGAATATGTGACTGTTTCTTGAGAATGGCAGGTCATTTTTTTGCTTAACAAGCCTCTTAAACTCAAAATATGGCAATGGAGATCTAAAGAAAGATTATCCTAAATTCAGTATATCCAAACATTTTGAAAATAGCCACATTTCATCATACAGCTGCAAGACGGACATATGAACTCTGCACATGCACAAGTCTGATCATACTAAATAACCCAGACAAGTGGACTGAGCTGGGCACCACGGCTGTAAAAGTTGCTGAGAAGTCAAGGCTGAACTCACTGATGAGAGGCATTTAGAAAGTGCTAAGGTTTGAGCTCCCAATGCCATCAAACAATATTGGAAAACCTCTATTGACTCTGTGCCATGTGCAAAGCATTATTTGAGCTTATCTTTCTAGATGTCTACATGACATGAAGATCAAGTTGTCAGGACAGCCATTTTCCATCTAGTAGACAGGTATTATGTCACTGACAGATTCGTCAAAGCCTTCACTGGACCAAACCAAGATGAAGAAGATGTTTGAGGTGTTTACAGCCCCCCCAGAGCAGGGCTAGTTCAAGGGCTGACCCACACGTTCGCCAAGCAAAATACTCCAAGAAGCATGCAATTACAGACTCAGTCAAAGGGCATGCACAGTTTGCAAGCCTATTTACACAGCGGAGAACGTACCTCCCACCCTGCCAGGAATAGAACAGATCAAGATCGGACGATACAGATGCTCTCAAATGAACACAGGCCCGGTTTCAGTGGAAGTCATAAGTCCTCAAACAGAAGAGTCTTTTGAGAAGTGGGGAAATTAGATTGAAGAAGGTTGAAGAAATATTAAAGGGGTCATGAACTAAGAAACCAGAATTCCCATATAAGAGGTCATTGTATGATAAAAACATTCTGTAAGTTTCAGAATTTAAAACTTTCTCATTAGTCTAAAAACAGCTTGTATTGATGCCAATCTGCCAAAACAACAGTTTTTAGAATGTACGACTCTATGATGTAATAGTGTGGATGAACACCGCCTCTGCGGAAGAAAAACACCAGCTTCTACATCACTGCTTGTTTAGCCCCACCCACCGATTCTAGAGCACTGCCTGTTAAGCCCCGCCCACCGATTCTAGAGCACTGCCTGTTTAGCCCCGCCCACCAATTCTACATCACAGCCTGTTTAACCCCGCCCACCGCCCACCAATTCTACATCACTGCCTGTTTAACCCCGCCCACCGCCCACCAATTCTACATCACTGCCTGTTTAACCCCGCCCACCCTTTCTTTATCACTGCCTGTTTAGCCCCACCCGCCGATTATAGATCACGGCCTGTTTAACACCGCCCACCAATTCTACATCACTGCCTGTTTAGCCCCACCCGCCGATTATACATCACTGCCTGTTTAACCCCGCCCACCAATTCTACATCACTGCCTGTTTAACCCCGCCCACCCTTTTTTACATCACTGCCTGTTTAGCCCCACCCGCCGATTATAGATCACTGCCTGTTTAACCCCGCCCACCCTTTCTACATCACTGCCTGTTTAGCCCCACCCGCCGATTATAGATCACTGCCTGTTTAACCTCGCCCACCCTTTCTACATCACTGCCTGTTTAGCCCCACTCGCCGATTATAGATCACTGCCTGTTTAGCCCCGCTCACCAATTCGTGCACGTGGTGTAAATAACGAGACACAGAAAACAACTGATAAAGACGGCTCTGAAGACAACAAAATGCTGTACTAGTTGTGGAAAAACAGTATTTGCATTGCCAAAGTTAGGAAAGAGTGAATTAACTTTATTAGTAATGAAGATCCAGACCCCATCAATAAAAACTCGGTCCTTTGTTCGAATCCTTTTACCATGGATTTGTTTACAAACAAGGCACAACTCGACGCAGGCATTTAAGAAAGATTTAAACTAAAAGAATGCTGTGCAACTATATTTGATCCGACAGTAATGTCGCATGATTTTGAGTAACTCTTTTCATTACGTGGTCACTATTGCTTTCTCTTCTTACAGATTGTTTGATTTGTATTGAGTTATTTATGACCTAAATCACAGTAGCGACCATCTATGAGGAATGTACGCTGTCAAACATACACAAGTGTTAGCCAATGTAGCAGTGGGCATTTACTTCCGAGTCTACAATCCTCTACACCAATTCAAACAGAGCGATCTGATGAGGGGCTCAAAAACAGGACAGAAACTTACTTCTAAATTATTATTATTGTTTTTATGTAAAAAATCTTGATAACATTATAAGTATACCTCAGAGAACAGTACAAGATAATGAAAAAGGTAGTTCATGACCCCTTTTACGGCTGAAGAACATGCAAAAGATGTGGGAATGTACATCAGTCAAAGGACTCAGTTTCAAGTGGTTTTCTGAAGATGTGGTCACAGCAGGAGCTCAGATGAGTTCAGCTAAAGAGCTCCTGTGACTGTGCTTGAGTTGACAAACACACACGAGTCGCAGGTGTCTCCAGATGAATCCATATGAGGGCACCTAAACAGCAAACAGGCTTCCCCTGCTGTATAATATCCTCCCAACACCTGTCTGAGGCAGTCGCGGGGGCTTTCAGTGCACCACTTAAAGTTTTAAATCAGAACATTTTCACAGCAACATGTTTATAGGAATAGTTCACCTAAAAATTTACATTTTCTGAAAATGTACTCATCCTTAGGCCATGCAATATGTAGATGAGCTTGTTTCTTCATCAGATTTGAAGAATTGTAGCATTGCATCACTTGCTCGCCAGTGGATCCTCTGCAGTGGATGGGTGCCGTCAGATTGAGAGTCCAAACAGTTGATAAAAACATCACGATACAAAAACATCCACAAGTAATCCACTCCAGTCCATCAATTAACATCTTGTGAAGTGAAAATCTGTGTACTCGACTCTGGAGAGTCCGCTGAAACCTGACTCGACTCTGGAGAGTCCACTGGAACCTGACTCGACTCTGGAGAGTCCGCTGGAACCTGACTCGACTCTGGAGATTCCGCTGGAACCTGACTCGACTCTGGAGAGTTCACTGGAAACTGACTCGACTCTGGGGGGTCAACAGGAACCTGACTCGACTCTGGAGAGTTCACTGGAACCTGACTCGACTCTGGAGAGTCCACTGGAACCTGACTCGACTCCAGGGGGTCAGCTGTGACTGTCATCCTGTGCAGCGGCGCTGGGCAAGCAGCCATCTTGGGCCATGACTCTGGACAGGCGGCCATCTTGTACTGTGGCGCTGGACCGGTGGCCAATTTGGGCATTGGCGCTGGGTTAGCGGCCATCTTGTGCTGTGGCGGTGGGCTGACAGCCATCCTGTGCTGTGGTGCTGTTTTGGTGGCCAATTTGGGCATTGGCGCTGGGTTAGCGGCCATCTTGTGCTGTGGCGCTTGGCTGGTTGCCATCCTGGGCAGTGGTGCTGGGCTGACGACCACCCCACCAGAAGAGACAGGAGTGGCTGGGGCATCCCACCGAAGCCGATGCTGCAGGTAGCGCACAAATTCCCAGAATTCCAGTGTCTCTAACTGCGCCATCTCCTCCTGAGACACTGGATCATCCAGCCCGCCATTGAAATAGTCTTTGAGGGCCGCATCGTTGTAGCCCATGCCCTCGGCCAGGGACCAGAACACCTGAGCCAGGGCACCCACATCATTTCCCTCTTGGCGGAGGGAGGTCAACCTAAGATACTTGGTTCGCCGCTCCGCCATCTTGGCTGGGGAACGGAAAGACGACATACCGCTGGTTCCTAGTGGTACAGAGTACTTCTGTCACGATCGGTGTTACAGAAAACACGGAGAGGGAACCAATTGCAGGTAAGTCATTTATTAAGGGGAAGTCGTGGCCTAATGGTTAGAGAGTCGGACTCCCAATCGAAGGGTTGTGAGTTCAAGTCCCGGGCCAGCAGGAACTGTGGATGGGGGGAGTGCATGTACAGTTCTCTCTCCACCTTCAATACCACGACTTAGGTGCCCTTGAGCAAGGCATTGAACCCCCAACTGCTCCCCGGGCGCCGCAGCATAAATGGCTGCCCACTGCTCCGGGTGTCTGCTCACAGTGTGTGTGTGTGTGTTCACTGCTCTGTGTGTGTGCACTTTGGATGGGTTAAATGCAGAGCACAAATTCTGAGTATGGGTCACCATACTTGGCTGAATGTCACTTCACTATTAAAGGGTAATCCAAAAGGGGTAAACAGTCCAGGCAGGGTCAAAACCAGAATATCCAAATCTAACATAAACAAGACACCAAGACAAGGCAAGGCAAGGCAAGAAGCGACGGACATGAATTAACTTTCAAACATTAAACAAGGACTCCGTAACACAGACTCAGACAGACCGGGTATAAATACACAGAAGGATAATGAGGGAACAGGAGACAGGTGGGGAACAATCAATTACTCAACAAGGAGGAAGGTGACCAAATAAGGAAACAGGAAGTGATAAGGTGACAGACACCGTGAGAAAGAAGGACATCTAGTGGAACCCCAGAGAACACAACCCAGACACTGTGACACCAATCCATAATAATGCTTCCTTCAGTAAAAAAGTCTCACATCAAAATCCATCCAAATATTTGTTTAGAACTATTTTGGACTTTTTTTTATTTGTAAACAGTGTTTAATCTGTGTATATTTCGTTCCTGGTTCAGACAAGAAAACTTTTTTTTTCACTGGAAAAAGCTATATTATAAAATGAAGAGTCATATTTTAAAGCAACGGATTAAAGTTAAAAACATCTTAATGATGAATTTGTTTCTTACAAACATGCTGATTTTCGCTTCACAAGACATTAACTGATGGAGTGGAGTGGTGTGGGTCACTTGTAGATTACTGTGATGTTTTTATCAGCTGTTTTGACTCTCATTCTGACGGCACCCATTCACTGCAGAGCATCCATTGCTGAGCAAGTGATGTAACGCTACATTTCTCCAAATCTGTTAGTAAGGCAATTTTTTATTTTTGGGTGAACTGTTCCTTTAAAAATGATGATTATTCTTAGTCACTGGTCAGAATAGCAGCATGTGTTGAGATTCTTTGAGCTCAAAGCAGAGCGAGATGTTTTTAAGGATTAGAGCGTTTCCCTCCTGATTGGGTTGGAGCAGGTCTCTCCCTCGAGAGCGGAGCAGAAAGGAGAGACCACCAGATCAGCACAGCTGCTCTCCAGCTCTGAGATCCAGCAGCCCTCTGCGTTTCCTCTCCTGCTCGGGACGACAGGCTGCCTGGAGGGCACAGCGCACCAATAACAACTACATTCAGTGAACAGAGAGCAGGTCAGCCCTGCCTTGACCCGCCATCAGAGCACTGAGGTCTGGACAGGAGCCAGAGCCAGGAGAGAGAGAAAGAGAGGAAATGTTACCAGTCAAAGCATGAATACAAGCCACCAGATCACAGGGTTCACATCACTTCCTGTTCGGTGTTGTCCTTCCTGTTATAAATAAACAGAACAAACAGCCCAAAGCGGCCTCAACAACGACACCTTCTCATGAGAGGCACTCATTACAGCCGGTTTGAGGCAAGGTCCATCGGCCTAACAAACTCAGATGTTTTTGTTTTTTGCGAATATAGAAAATCAAATATAGAGAGGTAATTATGAGACAATGATTCTTGCTGCGTTCAATTGGATTTTATGGGAAACTTTGATAACATTTTTTTAAAAAGATTGTTTTTCTGAACTGTCTTTATACACAAATATCACATTTTTGCAGTGTAGAACTGATGGGATTGTTGCTAGGAGACCTTTCCAAGGTAGCATGGTTCCCAACAATAACCCTCCCAACACAACTTGAATTGGTGCTGATGATGATGTCATTTTGGAAATGCTAGTAATGTTACATTGAAGACGCTTCATTAGTCTGAAACGTCAGTGTGTATTATACATCATTATAGGTTTCAAATTGTAGCATTCTACATTATTGTCACATTAGCTTATTATTTTACATGTTCAATATAGTTTTAATGTATTAGAAAAAGTCTTATGCTCACCAAAGCTGCATTTATTGACCATTATCCAACGAGAAAACAGTGAACATGCAGTTATGTTATACTTAATTACAAACTTAAATATAAATGCCTCATTCATTCATTCATTCTTTTTTTTGCTGGGGAAAAAAAATCAAACTGGCGTCACACTGGAAATGGAAGGCCATTCAGGTTTTTCATGCATACAAATGTGCATACTGTGGTAGTAGCCTATGTCATTTCAAGCTTGTGTTGAGTAGAGTACAGATGCAGGATGTCGCTCTAAACAGCTGGAGCAGAATACAGAGGGCTCTCTACAGCCAAACAGCTCGGGATGGATGGAGTCGTCCATGGCTCGTAAATAAAGTGGTGTGCATATACTGTAGGGTTTGTGGAGAACACAAAAGCCCAGCAGGGAGAGTGGCAGAGGTGTGTGGGAGAGAGAGAGCGTGTATGCCAGAGCGTACAGACCTGTAATTACAGTACAGCCCCTCAGAAAAACAGCATACGACTATGGGTTTAGAAAGGGAGGATGGCGGGAAAAGACCGAAGTGGACAAAGAGGAATTTAAATGTAGCTGTAATAAAAGTTTGACAAATGTCAATGAAAAATCAAGCCCTCCGACATGAAACTCCCACAGAACAGACACACACACCCGCACAGACGACAGGTTCCCATGGCATTCATCTCACTTTTCTTTTCACAAACCATCAAAACCATCTTTCTGGAATAACCCTATTATAGCATGACAGTTTCTCGCTCTCTGAAATAACTCCCTGATGGCTTGTAAAGCAAATACTGAAGAGCTGTTTGCATTATGTAAACAGCGGTGGGCCTGTAAGGCAGGTCCTAAAGGTTGAGGTGCAGGAGTGTACTGCTAGCATTTTCCTCTCACCGACACACACTCCTCTGGTTTCTCACACACTCGGCATTATGGGAATACTCAAGGCTAATTAGCTCTCTGCTTCTGGGAAACTTCAGCTTGTCTCCTCGTGGCATTGGCAACATTCCTATTCCCTTAGTAAGATCCCGGTGCCTAAAAACCTTAAAACTTCTCAGTGAATAACTGAAAAATACCCAATAATTAATGCTTCAAATCCTTTCATTACAAAGTAATTTATGATTTAATTTTTTTAAATGACCAAAACTAAAAAAGGATACCCCAGAGATTTCTATACACGATATGTTTATTGGTTTTCAAAAATATCCTGCAGGGTAAAAGTATAAAATATACATTCTGCTGGCAACTCAAGGTAACGAAAATCCGACCAAAAATACATGTGAAATGTAGTAGAGTAACTCCCAGTCTAAACTACTTGTGCTTTATTATTGCTGTTATCCACAATATGAAATAATAGTCATCATCATCAAAAAAAAAAAGACATTTATGTAGTGACCAAATATAGTTTAACAAATCAAAACCAGTTCATTCAATCATTCACTTATCAATCTTTAAGAGGTGCATCCTGGGATGCTTTTGAAATAATATTGTGCATGTATTATGGAAACTTGTTGACTGCTTCACTATCAACTCCAACGAAACCATTACCAAAAATTATTAGTATGTTCATTATTTACATAACATTTTACTTTTGTAAAGAAATTCAAATGTATTCACTTACATTTATCTGCCAAATTGCAAACATTTCAACAGGTTTTAGATTTATTACTATTTTATTTCATTTATTATAATATATATATATATATTTTTTTAAATGTGTGCTCAAACTTTCGATTGGTAGAACATATACACATTAATAATCACTTAACAAACATGTACATGGTGGAGGATTTTGAGAACTGCATGAATGATGAATGTCCTAATTATTGTATATCTCCTGTATATTATATTCGATTGTTTTGTATATACAGTACAATACAAAATAAATATGTTTAATCTAATATAATGCCATATAATACAGATCATATAAAACATCTTATTTGGGCTTAGTAATGTGTACGTATGTATTGTTTTATAAATTCAAGCTGTTAAGCAAATGTATACATGGCCTCTGCAGCAAAAACACAAACACGTTCTCTCCTCAGAAACCAATCTGTATTCAGGGTCATGACCCACGGGCCACCGGACGAGATGAGACAGATCTGTAATCTGTCTTCAGTCAGCGCGACTAGAAACATTCAAGCCTGATCCTGGATTAGCTGCACTTATAGGAAGACATTCACTCTTTATTTATTGATTTATTTATTTGTTTTCATATGCACATTTCTTAATATTACGTCTAAAATTTGTTTTGATCTCACTTTTGATAAGAATTCTATGATCTTTGAATAATCTTGTTCTTTAAATGCTAAATATTTAAAATGTATCTGAAGTATCCTTGCAATAGTTTCACTTTAGCACAATCAAATATATATCTTTAGTTGGACTTCAGCACTACTTCTGCACAATTAAAGTGCATTAAGCACAAAATTAGTTGTTCCAAATTAGCAGACTTTAAGTAGGCCATACCAGTTTAGTGTGCTAAAAGTACAATTGCAGGGCATTTTATTAAGTACATAAATATGAAAATCTATTTGTAGCATGCTTAGCATGCAAAATGCATTCAAGCATATTTCAATATTTTTAAGTATATATATTTTTTTTCACTAGAGATACCTTTTCCCCATTCCTTCATTACAGATGTTTCAAGCCTAAAATAGTCTTTTTAATGCCATGTTCCATTACGTAACACATACTGTGATAAAATAACCAGTTAATGGGTCGATAAAGAGATGAGTGACAGATGAGTTCCTCAACAAAACAATACGAATATGAAAATAATAACTTTGATGATGAATTAAATAAGGGCTCGTCAGTAAACACAGACATATGTTGCAGGTTTAAACTGAATTAGTGGAGGAGTCAGACTCCGAACAGATCCATCACCTCACAACATCATAGACTTCCTGTCTGCCTGCCCTGATACCATATCTCTCCATCTCTCTGTTTCCATCTTCATCTGACCATACCGCTTCTGTCCAGCCCCTCATTTCCCACTGTGTGTGTGTGTGTGTGTGTGTGTGTGTGTGTGTTTGGTCACACTCCTGATCTTAATTGCACTATACACCAGACATCATCTGCACCCGCCGCTCGTTAGATTCAGAGATTAATGTCTCCTCTCTGGACCACAGTGAGACCTGATTTATTCCTTTGCACCATTTACAAACAATCTCTCCAAGCAGCTCCAGTTTCCTTCAAAGGTTTCTTTTCCTTTTCAGAAAGAAAGTCACTTGTTTAAAAATCATGCAAATGTAGGTTTGCTGCATGGTGAGTGAATCTCAGCTATGAATTTATAGCGAAGCCAGCCTCGCGACTTAATTGGCGTTAAAGGGAAACTGGTTTTGTTTCAGCACATTGGCATTGTGCTGCTGTTTGAATTGTGCTCTGTGTAGCGAGACAGCCCCCTCCCGAGGAGCTCAAATAGAAATCTCTTTAACTGTCTGAGCTAAGAAAGTGTGACATGTTCACTTTCTGTGAAGGAGAAACAAAAGCCTTCAGTCGCCATGAGCGGAGGTCACTCAGCACGGCTTGTTCAGCCTAATGACATCTGCCCATTAGCGTTTGTTCAAGTCAATTAAAAAAACAAAACGTTAAACAAGCGAGAGAGAGAAATGCGATGTAACAAATGAGCTCATCAGACGAGGGCGACAAAAAAGTTGAAATGTTTTCCTACGTGGCTCTGGCAGGAAGAGGCTTCAGGGCTGCAGACCTTAGCGTTACCGAGCCACCATTCAGGACGAACTGTTTATAGTCTCAGCTCTACCGACATACATCACCAGTGACAGAAAACAACAAGCACAGGACTGGAACTGTTCAATCAACGTCAATCATTATAACCTGATGCGCACTGAACAAGTGCTTTCATACTGCTTTTAAATGCACATCAAATTGTAAAAATCGAATAAATCAAACCCACCATGTAGTATTCCAGTTCACTATGACTTTGCCTCAGCTAAGCCATTTTCATAACATAGCGGATTCAAAACACACGTAATCGCCTATGTAGAATTATTCTGGGAATTATACTAGCAGCTTAAAACAAGTCTTTTGCAATCAGTCAGCCAATAAAGTGCAATCTATTTTGAACATGCATGTCGTAGAGTTTCAGTTTCAAGTTTATTTTCAGGAATATATGGCTATAGATCCACAAGATCACAATGACACACCGGATACTCTTTTCTTCATTCTATGGTATATACTGTATACAATGCCAATCTCAATGCATACTCCAAATCACAAAGATTTGACACACCAATACAGACATCACCAACAAGAACAAGATCACCTCTATATTGCTTACGCAAATCCACAAAGAGCAATCATACAAGAAATGCCTCTCATCTTCTATCACAAAAATATCTGATGTTAATTTGCAATAATTGCAGATTCTTTCTTTCACTGGAGTATTGTTCCATCTGCCTGTTTCTATAGCTAAATGATGACTTGAACACAATGTAAAAGATGATGTCGATCATAATGCTTTTAAAACGCTACATATCATACACTAAACAACTGAGAATCGCACATTACCTTTTTATAATTCATTTTGACTCAAGTCAGTTAGAAAACAACAACCTCACAGAAGCATGTTCCTCGTTGCTAGAAGACATAAATGAAAACAATGTGTTCTCAATCCGGCTGAAATATCAACTCTGTCTGATATACACTACAACACTTTCTGGGTAAGTCTGTCAATTCTTCTCAAAATCTGCAGAATAAGCCAGGCTACAAATTGAGGCAACAATCTAGACGAAAGTTGCATATTGTGTATTCTGGCCTCAAGACATCTCAACTCCAAGGTTAGCAAAAATAGTGTATGTGGTACGCAGGGAAAGAGACCAGATGCTGTTTTTAAAAATAGATTTCAGTGGAGGAGAGGCTTCAGTATGCCGAATAAACTGCTATCGTGAGAAAACATCTTATCATTTAATGAGATCAGCAGCCAATCGGCTTATCTTCACAATGTTTGCCATAAAACAATTGTATCGGATTGATCTATTTATGAATAAATAAATAAATGCTGTTTTATAAAAAAATCAAGAACATTTTTGTTGCACAACTCTGACAGAAATTCAGTGATGTCAAGGCTGTAATTTTTACTATAGCCCCATAGATGTGACTCTGGCCTCTCCTTCAACATAATTAAGTCCGGAAAGTCCATAAGGCTAAAATACTTAGGAAGTAGATCACTTATAAAAGTCACACAAAGTCTGATATATAGGATGTTTAGTAGGATTAGGGGTTTGTTCACACATGAGCAACAGTAATAATGATGCTTGTTTTATAACACCACTAATAATTAATATAAATACAGCTTAATATGATGGAATTCCAATGAAATTCTTCAATAAAGACCTTTTTCTGACATCGATCCTGTATAACGTTAAATATCATCTCAAGAATGATCTGGCTTTGAAATTCCAGCTGTGATACAAAGAGGTAGATCTTTCAATCTCACGTGAATCTCGAGCAGGAGAAACACCTGTCTGAGGTAGAGAGAGGTGCGTGTGTGTTTGTGTGTGTTTGCATAGCGTGACGCTTTGCCACAAGCCCCTAGAGAACCTTGCTCTGTAACATACACACACACTCACACTCACACACACACACACACACACACAAACATCTGAGTGCTCAGGTTTACAGCCCAACCTGCCCACCTGACCCCCCCCCCCCCAAAAAAAATCTGTTGGCACACACAATTAAAAGATGTCAAACCAGGTTTCTTTAACTGTGTTTGGGTTTGGCTTGTCAGCATGTCAAAGGGTATCTAAAGAAGGTCTCAATTAAGGCAGAATAAGAGAGGGCTGGAAAAGTGAGTCGAAGGAGAACTGCTGTCCCTCAGGCATGAGACGATGCACAGAGAGACAATGGTCTGGGAACATTATAAGGACGGCATGTCTCTCCCGCCCTCTGGGAATTCTGGGACTGAGACGCTGGGATTCCAAAGGAGAGGTATCAGGTTTGAAAGGCTGCTGCGGACGGCTGGGATGAGTTCCAAGGCCAGGGATGTGGAGGCGCCACCAGGAAACGAGAGGCACGGAGTCGACGTGCCAACAAGCGTAACTGGAGATCCAAAATCCCAGATTGAAACCTCCAGTCCATCATAATTACAGAGGGACACTGCTGTTGCTGGAATATCCAACTCAACATATACAGTATCCAGAACTCTACTGCACAAATCCCCTTTCTTTAGGAAAACGCTGGATCTATATTCACACGGTTTGTATAAACGGACAGGAAGCGTGTTTACAATACTACAATAAGCCAATAAGCAGCCAAGTGTTCCACTGGCTTTACAAGCAGAAATGTGAAGCTTGTGTTTTTGTAGTTGTTCTTCAGTGAAACGCTTTATTTAAGCTGTTTAAATCATCATTTGTAATCAGGAATACCTGTCTAGATGGAATAACCTCTGGTTATGCTTCACCACTGTAATTCCTAGAGGTGGATGTCACTCCATATAAACATCACTGTCAGTCATATCCTCTCTGTGTCAACAGAAAACGAAAGTAACTAGGTTTGCTTTCTTACTGGTCTTTTACTTGACAAGGCTGGCAAACCATACCACATCTCATGCTAGTACACGTAATGTTTCAACATTTTGAAACTGCATATTTTAATATTTATCCACAGTGCAGTCCTCTTATGCTTCCATTGTAAGTGAAATTGTTGATTTTCACAACTATTTAAAATGATTTCCCGTGGTAAATTAAAACAGCGTTATAGGGGTTAGTTCACACCAAAATTAAAGCTGTCATCAATTACAATTGGGACAACATTAATTATGTAGTCCCAAATACATTAGACTTTTGTTACTCCATTAAAAGTAAATGCTATAAAAAAAATCACATTTCATAAAGTTCATAAAACATACAATCAAATGTAACATATAAAAAATCTTATGAAGAGACAATTGTTTTGTATGCTAAACAGCTTTTATTTATATATAAACATTGCTCAACAGACATAGAGCAAATCAAATATGGTAATGGAAGCTGAACTGTACTTCATTATGAAGAACCTATTGGGGAATGGAAAGATTCTATGGAAGTGATAAAGGTTCTTCAATAAAACACATAGATGCCAATAAAGAACCTTAATTTTTTACAGCATGGATACTTACTTTAACCATTTACAATCCAATTTATGGATGCATTCATAGCTGTCTCGGTTTAGGAAAGCAATGAGATAAATCCTGTAAATCTAAAAAAAAAGAGGTGCAGACAGTGAGATTCCTGTAATCTAACCTTTTCTACACTCAGCACTGAACTCAGATCACTGACTGACAGCCATTCTGATGCTGGTGATGATGGATCCTCTAGAATAAAACACAAAAGGCTTTGTCTCCAGTGTGTGTTAGCTCTGATGCCTGTGTTCAGCTCTGAGTTGCTCAGTGGTTTGAGTGACTGCAGTCAAGGGAAACCCTGCAATACAAGCACATATTATGGTTTACACAGCTCTCTGAGTGATGGCGCCAAGAACACAGTCATTTTCCCCAAAACACACACATATAAACCATCAGTTGCTTTAAGACATTTTGGCGGGCAGTTGTGGCCTAATGGTTAGAGACTTGGACTGGTTACCCAAAGGTTGCCGGTTTGAGTCTCGGTGCTGGTAGGAGTTGTAGGTAGGAGCGAGTGAATGAACAGTGCTCTCTTCCACCCTCAATACCCAAGTACCCTTGAGCAAGGCACTGGACCCCCAGTTGCTCCCCGAGTGCTGGATACCCTTACGAAAGGAAAATATATTTACCAATATATTTCTTAAAATATATTGTAATATATTGTAATATATTATTTTCCCTTTTTATTTTCTAATATTTTATATATTTGAATACATTTAATAATATATTGATGATACATATATTTTATAATATATTGCAAAATATACAAATGATTGCCGCTTTACCTATGCAAGAAACATCTCATGGATGCACTGGGACACATCTTCAGTGATGTATCCTGGGATCATTGGGTGTTTCGGGTCTCGCAACATCATACACCCTCGCCCAGGCGACCCAGCCGGGGTTGATCAAGCCCAGACTTGCGTCCCAGTAGCAGACCACGGATCAGCCCTCTTAATCCAAAGCCACCTTGTAGCTTTTTCTGCGGCTTCGCTTGCAGATTGAATGGCCCTCTTCTTGGCCGCCCCTGTCAGACCCAAACGGCTATGGACTTTGCAAAGTGAACGCCCTGCAAAGCCTCTACAGCCGACTTCTATAGGCTCATAGAAGGTTTTCCAGCCTCTCTCCCTGCACTCCTCCACCAGTTCCTGGTACTTAGCGTGTTTCCTCTCATTGGCTTACTCAATACGCTCTTCCCATGGCACCATAAGTTCCAGCATGATCAGATGTTTTGAAGCCTAATTATCATGTCTGGGCGGAGACTTGTGGTTGCAATATGCTGAGGGAACCTCAGCTGTCTTCCAAGGTCAACCTGCAGCTGCCAGTCAGAGGCTTTGTTGAGGACGCCTGTTGTTAATTGTGGACGCGCCAGGGGTTTCTCTCCAGCTTTGATGAAGAGGACTGCTTTCTTTGGAGCATGATGGTGTTTGCTGGTGCTAATGGCTGAGGCTACACTCTCAGCATTTGCCTTAATCACCTGGTCGTGGCGCCAGCGATAGCGACCATCTGCCAGAGCCTTTGGGCAGCTGCTGAGGAGATGTTCTAGGGAGCCTCTTCCAGAGCAAAGAAGGCAGAAAGGTGTTTCACTCTTCCCCCAGACATGGAGGTTCGCTGGGCTTGGCAGGGCATCGTAGACTGCTTGTACCAGGAAACGGACCCGATGGAAATCTGCCTGCAAGATGTTTGCCCAGGTAATCCTGCGCTGCAGTGTACTCTCCCACCTTGTCCATGCTCCCTGCTGCCGGAGTCCCACAACCCTGCTCACTCGCTCTTCCTCTACGCATGCTCGGACCTCTTCCTGGAGTAGATGGTGTCTTTCCTTGCCACGGACCTGGCTGACCAAAGTCTTCAGGATGTAGCCCAAGCCCACTCTGCCTGTTGCCACGGTGCCCACCAATGCCTTTTGTCTTAGGTGTGACTCTGCCACCTCCACTGCTTTCCCAGCCTTCCACTTCCTTCCTGTCCTCACCTCAATGCCGACTGATGACACTTTGCAGTCTCTGGAATCCCTGTACTGTAGGACTTCTCTGGTGCGTACGACCATAAATTCTTCAGTGAGGCCACTGAAGGGCAGCTGCAGGATGTTACTTTTCCCATACAGTGCAGCGCTGATAAGACTGCGTGGAAGCCCTAGCCATTTCCGAAGAAAGCCACTGTTCTTCCTTTCTAGGTACTCAACTGTTGTCATCGGCACTGCATAGACCAGCAGGGGCCACAGAGCTCGGGGCAGGATGGAATGCTGGTAGATCCAGTCTTTAAATCTACCAGGCAGACCGGACTTATCAACCTTGGTGAGCCAAGCTCCAAGATCTTTCTCCAAGAGAAAAAATAAATATATATAAGAATATATGCCTAATATATTACATGATATTTTCCAATATACTGCAATATATTTTGTTTCATAAGGGTATATAGCTGCCCACTGCTCCGGGTGTGTTTTCATGGTGTGTTCACTTCTCACTGCTGTGTGTGTGCACTTGGATGGGTTAAATGCAGAGCAGCAATTCAGAGTATGGGTTACCATACTTGGCAAATGTCACGATTTTCACTTTCAAGACATTTCACCTGTGATCGTTATAGACCGTGTACTAATGTAAGAACTTTAGTGTCATATTTTATAACACACACTTAAAATGTGACAAGCAGGCCAGTGGAAATAAATGCTTGTGGGTTAAATACAACGTTTCGAATTCATTTTG
Organism: Carassius carassius; assembly: GCF_963082965.1. NCBI lineage: Eukaryota > Metazoa > Chordata > Actinopteri > Cypriniformes > Cyprinidae > Carassius > Carassius carassius. The sequence continues at coordinate 1,998,314 of NC_081773.1, forward strand.
TGAAACCAAGACATATAATGAAAAACCTGCTTAGGTCAGGTTAGACAACTTTAAAGTTCAGGATGGTCTTAACCAGTTTATATGGAAACTGGTAAAGCTAGTCAAGCTTTTTATTGCAACAAAAAGCTACTTACAAAGCTAGTTAAGCTATTTATTGCTGCAGGAAAACCAGCCCAAGTAGTGTAGATAAGATGGGTGAAAGTGCCCAAATATTATAATATATTGTCAATTACTCCTAAAAATAAAAGATTTATGGTTCTTTTGCAGCAATTTGATTCCTCAAAGAAAGTTTCAGTAAAAATTCTTCAAAGAATCATAATGTTGTATTGTAAAGAGCATTTTAATAATCTAAAGAACCTTTTTCCTATGGTGCCCCAGTAGTGCACAACACAGAACAAAGGACTAATTTGTTTTTATTGTGTTGCAGCTTGTGTGACTTGTTTACATTGTGTCGTAGCTTGTTTCCGTTGTGTTGTGGCTTGTTTTTGTTGTGTTGCAGCTTGTTTCCGTTGTGTTGCGGCTTGTTTCCTTTGTTTTGCGGCTTGTTTCTATTGCGTTGCAGCTTGTTTCCATTGTGTTGTGGCTTGTTTCCGTTGTGATGTGGCTTGTTTCCTTTGTGTTGTGGCTTGTTTCTGTTGTATTGATGCTTATATCCGTTATGTTGTGACTTGTTTCGATTGTGTTGTGGCTTGTTTCCATTATGTTGTGACTTGTTTCCATTGTGCTGTGGCTTGTTTCCGTTGTGTTGCGGCTTATTTCCATTTTTTTCCATTATGTTGCAGCTTGTTTCCATTGTGCTGTGGCTTGTTTCCATTGTGTTGCAACTTCTTTCTGGTGTGTTGCGGCTTGTTTCTGTTGTGTTGTGGGTTGTTTCTGTTGTATTGCGGCTTGTGTGACTTGTTTCCATTGTGTTGCATCTTGTTTCTGTTGTGTTGTGGCTTGTTTCCTTTGTGTTGTGGCTTGTTTCCTTTGTGTTGCAGCTTGTTTCCATTGTGCTGTGGCTTGTTTCCGTTGTGTTGCGGCTTATTTCCATTTTTTCCATTATGTTGCAGCTTGTTTCCATTGTGCTGTGGCTTGTTTCCATTGTGTTGCGGCATCTTTCTGGTGTGTTGCGGCTTGTTTCTGTTGTGTTGTGGGTTTTTTCTGTTGTATTGCGGCTTGTGTGACTTGTTTCCATTGTGTTGCATCTTGTTTCCGTTGTGTTGCATCTTGTTTCCGTTGTGTTGTGGCTTGTTTCCTTTGTGTTGTGGCTTGTTTCCTTTGTGTTGCAGCTTGTTTCCGTTGTATTGTGGCTTGTTTCCATTGTGTTGTGGCTTGTTTCTGTTGTATTGATGCTTATATCCGTTATGTTGTGACTTGTTTCGATTGTGTTGTGGCTTGTTTCCATTGTGTTGTGGCTTGTTTCCATTGTGTTGCGGCTTCTTTCTGGTGTGTTGCGGCTTGTTTCTGTTGTGTTGTGGGTTGTTTCTGTTGTATTGCGGCTTGTGTGACTTGTTTCCATTGTGTTGCATCTTGTTTCCGTTGTGTTGTGGCTTGTTTCCTTTGTGTTGTGGCTTGTTTCCTTTGTGTTGCAGCTTGTTTCCATTGTGCTGTGGCTTGTTTCCATTGTGTTGCGGCTTCTTTCTGGTGTGTTGCGGCTTGTTTCTGTTGTATTGTGGGTTGTTTCTGTTGTATTGCGGCTTGTGTGACTTGTTTCCATTGTGTTGCATCTTGTTTCCGTTGTGTTGTGGCTTGTTTCCTTTGTGTTGTGGCTTGTTTCCTTTGTGTTGCAGCTTGTTTCCGTTGTATTGTGGCTTGTTTCCGTTGTGTTGTAGATTGTTTCTGTTGTGTTGTGGCTTGTTTCTGTTGTATTGATGCTTGTTTCCGTTTTGTTGTGGCTTATTTCCCTTGTGTTGCGGCTTGTTTCCATTATGTTTATGGCTTTTTTCCATTGTGTTTCAGCTTGTTTCTGTTGTTGCAGCTTGTTTCCATTGTGATGTAGCTTGTTTCCATTGTATTGTAGCTTGTTTCCATTGTGTTGTGGCTTGTTTCCTTTGTGTTGTGGCTTGTTTCCATTTTGTTGCAGCTTGTGTGACTTGTTTCCATTGTGTTGCAGCATGTTTTTGTTGTTGCAGCTTGTGTGGCTTGTTTCCGTTGTGTTGTGGCATGTTTCCATTGTGTTGTGGCTTGTTGCCATTGTATTATGGCTTTTTTATGTTGTGTTGTGGCTTGTTTCTGTTGTGTTGTGGCTTGTTTCCATTGTGTTGTGGCTTGTTTCCATTGTGTTTTGCGGCTTTTTTCTGTTGTGTTATGGCCTTGATTGTTGCTGCCGTTTGTATTGCGTTTGAGTCAAGTCAAGTCACCTTTATTTATATAGCGCTTTAAACAAAATACATTGCGTCAAAGCAACTGAACAACATTCATTAGGAAAACAGTGTGTCAATAATGCTAAATGACAGTTAAAGGCAGTTTATCATTGAATTCAGTGATGTCATCTGTTTCAGTTTAAATAGTGTCTGTGCATTCATTTGCAATCAAGTCAACGATATCGCTGTAAATGAAGTGACCCCAACTAAGCAAGCCAGAGGTGACAGCGGCAAGGAACCAAGACTCCATCGGTGACAGAATGGAGAAAAAAACCTTGGGAGAAACCAGGCTCAGTTGCGGGGCCAGTTCTCCTCTGACCAGACGAAACCAGCAGTTCAATTCCAGGCTGCAGCAAAGTCAGATTGTGCAGAAGAATCATCTGTATCCTGTGGTCTTGTCCCGGGGGTCGTCTCAGACAAGGTCTTTACAGGGGATCTGTATCTGCGGCTCTAGTTGTCCGGGTCTCCGCTGTCTTTCAGGGCTGTTGAGGTCCTTTCTAGGTGCTGATCCACCATCTGGTCTGGATAAGTACTGGATCCGGGTGACTGCAGTGACCCTCTGATCTGGATACAGACTGGATCTGGTAGCTACGGTGACCTCAGAATAAGAGAGAACAGACAAATATTAGCGTAGATGCCATTCTTTCTAATGATGTAGCAAGAACATCGGGTGTTATGGGAAGAGTTCCCTGTTCAGGTTTACCTAATTAATGCAGTCTAAAAATCCTTTAACAGATTTGGATATTAGAAGCATATTAGTGTGTTATGTGTAAGCCAGGTTAAAGAGATGGGTCTTTAATCTAGATTCAAACTGAAAGAGTGTGTCTGCCTCCCGAACAATGGTAGGTAGGTTATTCCAGAGTTTAGGCGCCAAATAGGAAAAGGATCTGCCGCCCGCAGTTGATTTTGATTTATCGAATTGCCTGAGTTTTGAGAACGCACTGGACGTGGTGGATTATAATGTAACAAGAGCTCATTCAAATACTGAGGTGCTAAACCATTCAGGGCTTTATAAGTAATAAGCAATATTTTAAAATCTATACGATGTTTGATAGGGAGCCAGTGCAGTGTTGACAGGTCCGGGCTAATATGGTCATAGTTCCTGGTTCTAGTAAGAACTCTTGCTGCTGCATTTTGGACTAAATGGAGTTTGTTTACTAAGCGTGCAGAACAACCACCCAATAAAGCATTACAATAATCTAACCTTGAGGTCATAAATGCATGGATTAATATTTCTGCAATCGACACTGAGAGCATAGACCGCAATTTAGATACATTTCTGAGATGGAAAAATTCAGTTTTACAAATGCACTTCCATTAATGCCAACAAAGTGTTCTAGTCTAGAACCCCATCACTATATTTTTTATTGACTACTTTTTATCTTAACAATCTTTTTTATACACCATAATTTTCATTTCTATAATGAGTAAATATATCCTCTATCGTATTCTTCAACAAAAACAATCAGAGCGCCTCGTTATCACTAGTTTTATTTTGATTTCCCAGCCCGCTATTTAGCTTATAGCCCATTAGCATCTGCAGCGTGGTAGCCGCAAAGCCTGCTTGCATTGCTAATACTCTATTCACACACATTACCATTGCTTTACTCACTGTTACTTTCTTTAATGGCAGATGTATGTCTACCTTTGATAGCAGGTGAGGACACATTCAAACTGCATTCGGTGCAGCTAGAGCTGGAGGCCATGGAGAAGCAGATTCACGACCTGGAGGTGAGGCAGGCCCAACTGAGAGAGTGGAGAGCCACGCTGGAAACCTTCCGGACTGATGCTCACAAGTCCGGGGACAAGTATACAGCATGCTGCTAACAGTCCCACTACTTCTACTTCATGTGTTTTTCTGCACAGGCCCGGTGCACCCAGGATGCTATCCTCCCAGATGTCCTTCACTCCGGCACCGGGACACCACGGACACTGGGTGCATCCAGAGCAGAGGACGGGACCCAGGCCCTGGGCGACGATTTCTCCCCCTCCGGTCTTCGAGATCTCCACCCGGAACCGATTCGCTCCCCTCTGCGAGACGGAGCGCGACGCTGTGATTGTCGGAGACTCCATCGTCCAAGACATCCGTGCTACGTTAGCCGAAGGTAAAGTGCACACTCTCTGTTTCCCTGGTGCTCGTGTTCTCGATGTTTCTGTGCAGATACCCGTGATCCTGAAGGCCGACGAGAGCCCCAGAGTGGTCGTGCTTCACACCAGGGTTAACGACACCACTCTGCGGCAGACGGAGACACTGAAGAGGGACTTCAGGACTTCACTCAAACATTACACTGACTGAACTGCTGTGAAGACTAGAGAGAACTGAAGATGAACACCGAGCCGAGCCAGATAGCGAACAATAGACTGACTCGTTTACGAGTGAAGAACCGGTTGCATCGGTTTTCGGATCACCAGTAGTTCTTTCGGACAGTTCGATTCAATAAACCGGTTGAAGAAAACGGTTCACCGGTTCTTTTGCGCTCGACGTAATGGCGTCATTGGCGATGATTGCAAGCCTTCGGTTTACCTGGGCTCATAACATTAGCTTACCATAACATCAGTTCAGAATCAATTCAGTTCAGACGCTCTGTGTGTCGGTCTGCTTCACACTGAATCATACATGCGCAGTATCATCAGCTCCTCGGACACGTCTGACAGAAACGGTTCTTGACTCAAGAACAAGTCATTATCTGGCTCGGCTCGGTGTTCATCTTCAGTTCTCTCTTCACATCAGTTCAGTCAGTGTACTGTTTGAGTGCATGCATTACTCTGGGATATTGGTTTGTTTGGACTCAGAGGGAGTGTCAGCCACATTGAAAAAGTTAACAGCTTAAGTCATTTGTGGATTAATGCGTATTAGAGATGCGAACCGTTTAAAACGATTCAGTTCGATTTGGTGAACTGAATGATTCGTTCGCGAACCGGATATCCAGACTGCTTTGATTTGAACTCTCTCTCACAACAGAAACGGAAGAGAAGACAATGCTGAATAAAGTCGTTGTTTTTGCTATTTTTGGACCAAAATGTATTTTCGATGTTTCAAAAAATTCTAACTGACCCTCTGATGTCACATGGACTACTTTGATGATGTTTTTCTTACCTTTCTGGACATGGACAGTATACCGTTCACACAGCTTCAATGGAGGGACTGAGAGCTCTCGGACTAAATCTAAAATATCTTAAACTGTGTTCAGAAGATAAATGGAGGTTTTACGGGTTTGAAACAACATTAGGGTAAGTTATTAATTACATAAATTTGCTATCTGGGTGAACTAACCCTTTAATGTTACACTGTCAGATATGCAAAAGAAATCTATTGTGTCTCTTGCTCTGGCTACTGTGTATAGACCACCAGGGCCGTATACAGAATTCCTAAAAGAATTTGCAGATTTCCTCCCAGACCTTTTTGTTACAGTTGATAAAGCACTAATCGTGGCAGATTTTAATATTCATGTTGATAATACAAATGATGCATTAGGACTTGCGTTTACTGACCTAATAAACTCTTTTTGAGTCAAGCAAAATGTCACCGGGCCCACTCATTGTTTTAATCATACACTATATTCAATTACAGTATATTGCATGGAATTGATCTTACTGATATAGATATCGTACCTCAAAGTGATGATGTTACAGACCCTGTCCTTGTATTGAGATGCTGCGTATCACTGATATTAACTATACGGCTCAGCTTTACCGTCTGGGCAGAACTATTGTTCCAGCCACCAAAGACAGAAGTTGTTGCCCCCATCAAATTGAAAAAGGTTAGAGAAAAACATTCTATGCCATGGTATAGCAGTAATACTCACTCTCGCAAGAAAGAAACTCGTAGTCTTGAACGCAAATGGAGAAAAACTAACTTGGAAGTTTTTAGAATTGCATGGAAACACAGTATGTCCAGCTATAGACAGGCTCTAAAAACTGCCAGGGCCGAGCATTTTCACAAACTCATAGAAAATAACCAAAACAATCCAAGGTTTTTATTTAGCACAGTGGCTAAATTGACAAATAACCAGATGCCTCCTGATTCAACGTTTAGTAGTAATGACTTTATGACTGTCTTCACTGATAAAATAGATAACATCAGAAACACAATAGCAAATGTAGATTCTACAGTTTCTAATACTTCAGTTTCATCCATCGCACCCAAAGACAAACTGCAGTGCTTTACAACTGGAAGACAGGAAGAGCTAAATAAACTTATCACTGCATCTAAACCAACAACATGTTTATTAGATCCTGTACCCAATAAATTACTGAAAAAAGTAGTTACCTGTAGCCGAAGAAACTCTTCTCAACATTATTAAATCGTCGTTATCTTTAGGTCACGCCCCAAAACCATTTAAGCTGGCTGTTATTAAGCCTCTTATTAAGAAACCACAACTAGATCCTAGTGACCTGGCAAATTATAGGCCTATTTCAAATCTTCCATTTATGTCTAAAATTTTAGAAAAAGTTGTGTCTGCTCAATTGAGCATCTTCCTGCACAAAAATGATCTGTATGAAGAATTTCAGTCAGGTTTCAGGCCCCACCATAGCACAGAAACTGCACTTGTTAAAATTACAAATGACTTGCTTCTTGCGTCAGATCAAGGCTGCATCTCATTGCTAGTTTTACTTGATCTCAGTGCTGCGTTTGACACCATAGATCATGACATACACATAGATCGATTACAAAACTATACAGGTATTCAAGGGCAGGCTCTAAGATGGTTTAGATCCTACCTGTCCGAAACGCTACCATATTGTTTATTTAAATGGGGAGTCATCTCATTTATCACCAGTAAAATATGGAGAGCCACAAGGATCCGTCATAGGTCCCCTTCTATTTTCAATATACATGTTGCCCCTTGGTAATATTATTAAAAAATACGGGATTAGTTTCCTGTTATGCTTATGATAATCAGCTATATATCTCAACAACACCAGATGAAAATTCTAAATTACCTAAGCTAACAGAGTGTGTTAAAAATGTAAAAGATTGGATGACCAATAAGACAGTGATATTAATTATTGGACCAAAAAACAGTACACAGAATCTAGTAGACTACAGTTTGCAACTAGGCGGATGTACTGTTACTTCCTCTACAGTCAAAAATCTGGGTGTTATATTAGACAGCAACTTGTCTTTTGAAAAACATATTTCCTACGTTACAAAAACTGCATTCTTCTGTCTTAGAAACATTGCCAAGCTACAAAACATGTTACCTGTTTCTGGTGCAGAAAAGCTAGTTCATGCATTCATGACCTTTAGACTATTATAATGCGGGGGAAGTCGTGGCCTAGTGGTTAGAGAGTTTGACTCCTAGTGAAGAGAGTTTGACTCCTAACCCTAGGGTTGTGGATTCGAGTCTCGGCTGGCAATACCACGACTTAGGTGCCCTTGAGCAAGGCACTGAATCCCCAACTGCTCCCCAGGCGCCGCAGCATAAATGGCTGCCCACTGCTCAGGGTGTGTGCTCACAGTGTGTGTGTGTTCACTGCTCTGTGTGTGTGCAGTTCGGATGGGTTAAATGCAGAGCACAAATTCTGAGTATGGGTTACCATACTTGGCTGAATGTCACATCAATTCTAGGTGGCTGTCCTGCATCTTCGGTAAACAAGCTACAGGTAGTCCAAAATGCAGCAGCTAGAGTCCTTACCTTACCTTATTTTACAGTCTCTGCACTGGCTACCTATTAAGTTCTGTATCAGTTACAAATTATCATTACTTACCTAAATGGTTTTGCTCCTGCATAGCCTTATACCACATTATACCACATTAAAATCCATCACGCTCCCTAAGTTCACAAAACGCTGGACTTTTGGTAGTTCCTAGGATAGCAAAGTCCACTAAAGGAGGTAGAGCTTTTTCACAATTGGCTCCCAAACTCTGGAATAGCCTTCCTGGTAATGTTCGGGGTTCAGACACACTTTCTCTGTTTAAATCTAGATTAAACACACAACTCTTTCGCCAAGCATTCAATAATGCATCTCATAATTTGTGACTATAGTTGCATCTGATCAAATGTGCCTTCTAATTCTTTATCTTTGGTTAAACTAATTAATTTTACTTTGTTGGAACAGCAGCTACGCTAATGATGTCTCTATTTCTATCTCTAATGATGTTTCTCTGTTTTGCCAAGGGATTTACATTTACACAAGCTCCAGTCTGGATCCAGAACACCTGAGAAGAGATGATGCTGACCCTCAGAGGACCCCAGATGATGCTAACCCTGAAACAACATACAGAACTAACAAATATAGCTACAAATGTGATAGCATCATATTATAATTGCTGTTAATAATGTTCCTCGTCTGGTTGACTACGTCTTGTATACGTTTTTCTGAAAAATCCTGTCATATGCACATAAACTGACAGTCACCACTTATACGCTTCTACTAAATATTGTAGAAACTGAATTTTTTGTAAAGTTGCTTTGCAATGATTTGTATCGTAAAAAGCGCTATACAAATAAACTTGAGTTGAATTAAATTGAATGGCTTGTTTCCGTTGTGTTGCAGCTTGTGTGACTTGTTTACATTGTGTTGTGACTTGTTTCCTTTGTGTTGTAATATGCTTAACAGTGGTTTGTCAGAAATTCATGGAAAATCAATTAAAGATGTAATGAAACATGATGAACACTATTAACAATTTTTTTAATATGTTGCAGTCAGTCTTAAAGCATCATTTGTTAGTTCTGTATGTTGTTTCAGGGTTGGCATCATCTGAGGTCCTCTGAGGGGGTCAGCATCATCTGTTCTCAGGTGTTTTGGATCCAGACTGGAGCTTGTGTACATCCTAGTTACCATCCTTAGTCAGGAACAGAGAAACAAACAGAGACATAATTAGCATAGCTGCTGTTCCAACCAAGCAAAATTAATTTATTTAACCCAAGATAAAGAATAATAATGTGCATTTGATCAGATATAAATGCAGTACAAGATTATGAGATCGGCCAAAGAGTATTCTATCTGTATTTAAACAGAGAGAGTGTCTCTGAACCCCAAACATTATCAGGAAGGCTATTCCAGAGTTTGGGAGCCAAATGCGAAAAAGCTCTACCTCCTTTAGTGGACTTTGCTATCCTAGGAACTACCAAAAGTCCAGCGTTTTGTGACCTTAGGGTGCGTGATGGATTGTAGCGTGGTAGAAGGCTAGTTAGGTACGCAGGAGCTAAACCATTTAGGGCCTTATAGGTAAGTAATGATAATTTGTAACTGATACGGAACTTAATAGGTAGCCAGTGCAGAGACTGTAAAATTGGGGTAATATGATCATATTTTCTTGACCTGGTTAGGACTCTAGCTGCTGCATTTTGGACTACCTGTAGCTTGTTTATTGAAGATGCAGGACAACCACCTAGAAGTGCATTACAATAGTCCAGTCTAGAGGTCATGAATGCATGAACTAGCTTTTCTGCAACAGAAACAGGTAACATGTTTCGTAGCTTGGCAATGTTTCTAAGACACAACTTTTTGTAAAGTTTTAGACATAAACAGAAGATTTGAAATGGGACTGTTGATTTGCCAGTTCACTAGGATCTAGTTGTGGTTTCTTAATAAGAGGGTTAATAACCGCCAGCGTGAATCTAAGATAATGATTTAATAATGTTGAGAAGCGTTTCTTCGGCTACAGGTAACAACTCTTTCAGTAATTTAGTGGGTACAGGATCTAATAAACATGTTGTTGGTTTAGATGAAGTGATAAGTTTATTTTGCAAGCAAGCAGCCATCTTTAGAATTTAGTCTTTGAACTACTGTCTTATCTCTACAGATCTTATGTAGCTCCAACCATTTTATTTACTTGTCTTCTGTCTTCCGTTTGTATTTCAGTCACTCTAATTTATGAATGAACTGCTCATTTTAAAATCTTCTCGTTTGTTATGACATCTGCTTTAAAAATTACAATGCACATTATAACTTTCATTAACTCTACAAGAAATAAACCCACTTCTTCAACAGTGATGCAACAGAAAAAACGCAAAAACGGAAGTTCAAAGACAGAATTCTAAAGATGGCGCCACTTTTATTTCTCTGAAGTACAAGGTCTACAAAGAATGGAAAGGTTCCATGTATGTTAAAGATTCATTGAACTGTAGATGCCAGTAAAGAACCTTTATTTTTAAGAGTGTATATCACTTTAATTTGTTATTTATAATCTGGTCACCAGCTGAAAAGCAAACGTCTTCAGAACACTTGGGTTTTCTGGGTCAAATCTCTCTCAAAATCTCAAAGGTGGAGCATCTTTATGAGCTCCACCACAATATCTACTGTCAAAATCTTTCCACCCTACAATGTAAATTCTATTTAACACTCCAGCCACATTAATTATTCCTCTCTATTTGGATTTAGACGAGAGGCCTTGATATGAACTCAGGATACTGAGGAACATGAGAGGATACAATTAATATCTGACATGGTCAAGAGTTCTGTGCTGAACTTCTCACATTTGAAGTGGATGACAAATGAAAATTAACCTCAAGACCTTTTTTTTACCGCGTAGAGTAAAAGGGAAGAGATGGTAATTCATCCATGGAATCAGTGTGAGTGGTCGGTGTGGCGACAGGAAGGGCTTCAGCTTTACGGTCATTAATGAAGCACTCAATGCTAAATGCAATCAGAAGATGCATTAGCTGCAAAAGGGAGGGAGAAATTTCCACAGCACATTTCTGCTTGCAAATTGATTTGACTTGAAATTAGTGAATGATCAGAGGTTTAAATTCTGTATCATTGTGCAGTAATGTCAGCTAAAACTCTTCTACGCGTTTCATCCAGTGTATCGCCAGCTAATCTTCAGATCTCAGCCCATAGATCAGTGACTGTCTTGACATTAGTGCACTTGGCAGTTTCAGAGATGCTCTTGTCTACCTCTTTTCTGGAATTAACCATTGCATTTAGAGTCCGCAAATGAAGTAGCATTCAACTACTTGAAACCAAAGTGTAAAAACAATAAATAATTTAGAAATTGATTTCTTGGAATAGAAAGTTCAAAAGAAGAGCATTTATTTTGAAATAAAAAATCTTGACAAAAATACTTCTTACTGTCAAGTTTGATCAGTTTAATGCATATTTTCTGAATAAAAGCATTCCTTTCTTTAAAAAAACAGTTACACTTTATTTTAAGGTGTTCTTGTTACACTGTACTTAAACATTTAAGTACTGAGTCATAATAATTGACTACTTACTATATGGTTAGGGCTAGGATTTGGCTTAGGGTTACTTGTATAAAATTATGCACAATTAGTTATTATATTAGTAATTACATTAAACATGTAATTAAAAACAAGGACACCTTTAAATAAAACGTTACCAAAAAACGTACCCCAAACTTTTAAACAGCTGTGCATTTCAAACACATTATTATGCAAGTTTTAAACACTGTAACATCAAACAGTGCGGGGTTACAGTCTGAGAAGTAAAATGAAGATGTTTTTTTATTTTAGACCCATCACCAAAGAGATGCATTGGAGCAATATACAAAACATTTTATTTGTTTTTCATAGGAAGTGTTTCAAAATCTACATTTTTACATTTTAAGGAAAATGTCTGATGGAAAAAACCAATAACAATATCAACAAATCTTCAGAGTTCATCTTCGCAGTAGACCAATGCACTCATCTCTAATTATGTGAATAACTGTCCATAGTCTGTCAATCACACAAGTAACAAATGCAGATGTGTCAGGTTAAACCCTTATTAACACTGGATACAATGTAATAGAACAGTGTGTGTGTGTGTGTGTGTGTGTGTGAGTGTGTGGGCCAGTCTTTTCCAGATCTTTCCAGAAGAAGTCTCGCGTGTTCAAGCCTGAGCCAGTCGCTCCAGGATTCTGCGATACTCCGCCAGAACGTCCTGGTAGCTTTTCTCCAGCTCCTCGTGTTGCAGTCTCGTGTCCATCTGGCTGATGTGGGACGCCAACTCCTCTGGCCTCAGACATTTCTGCATCTTAGTCAGCTCACGCTGATTTTTCTAGACACAAGGCAAAAGTGTTGGGAGAAAACACACAGGTGTCAGTACGGCGCAGGAGAAAAAATAAGATGCAAAGCAGCTCACCAGATCCCATCCAAAACCTGCCATTGAACAAGAACCCCAGGGCACATGTGATTACATCACAGCTAAACTTCATGCATAAAAACACAGCGAGAGAGAGAGAGGAGAAATAAAAGAGCCATGAACTAAAATGAGTCTGTAAGGTTGTTGAGAGGCTTTGGCACTGAACCACAACTTCAATCCATGAATTCAAAAACGCACGCACGCACAAATCTAGGGATGTCAAAAGTATCGGGGCTGGATTCACGAGAAATTCTTCAGAACAAAATTCTTCTTCATTTTTCTTGTAAGATAAAGTTAAGAATATTTTGTGTTTCCCAAAACATTTTCAAGAATGTTCCATCTTTTTCCTTAGGGTTGTTCGTTTTTATAAACCATTGTAGAAGAACCACCGTACAATAACAAAAGAGACATTTCCTTAAAAAAAAAAAAAGAGCCAAATAAATAAATGAACATTTCTTTTTCAGGAATAGCACATTCTTATACATTTCTCAGAATTGATTTTAAACGTCTTTAATTTTTAAGAGGATTTTCATGAATCTCGTACTTTAAGTAAAAATAAAACCACTCTACATGTCTACCGGCCATGAGCATCTGCCTTCACGCTGTGTGTATGCAGTCAGTGTTCAAATGTGCTTAGTCTAAATTGCCTATTTTAAAGATATTAATGTCTAAAGTTAAGGTTAACAAGCAAAACTGCAATGTGAATCCATTTTATATCAATAATATTAATTAAACAACAAATTACTGATATTCTGAGACCTTCAAGCAAGTGTGTATTGAAATGTTGGCCTCCTACATCCCTACCTACACACACACACACACACGATGTGGTGAAGACTGGAAAGTCTGCAACACATTCAGAGTAAAGAGACCTCTAGAGGCATGTGGTCTGCAGATCCTGCTCTTTTCCTTTCCAGCCCCATGTTTTTCACTCTTTCTTTGGCTCTGTCTCTTTCGTCTGGTGTGTATGTGGTTATTCTGCTGTCAGAGTTCTCTGTCCTGGACAGTGTCATCACGAGAGTGGCTCTGATCCAGTACATTACTGCTGCTGGAGCTTCATATCATATCAATCCACATTATCTGCAACATATCAACTAATGTCACCGCAACATCCCAGGAGAATTATGACACGTGCGGTTAGAATAGAATATAAAAGAAATAAGATGAAAAGATAAAGAGCATTGCACAAAATCTTTGGCAGCAGAATTTTTTTAAATCCTCCAGAGAACTGGAAAGTTCCAAAACCCATCTGACATTCATTCTACTGTGGAACTCAAAAAGAGAAATTCGGCACTATGTTCACGCTGCTCTTTTCCATTCAATGAAAACATACTGTAACTACAACATATTCAAATAATAACAATAAAAATGTCAAAATAATTCTAGAAGTATGTCATATACTATATTCCAAGACTTCTGAAGACATGATACACATGACAGTTTGGTGGGAGAATAATGGTCTATTTTTTTCTTTCTCATTTTGAGTTCCAAAGTAGAAACAATTGTCATAAATCGCTTTTTTTTTCTGACATGACAGCTACTAGCCACAATATGCTTTCACTATAGAAAAATTCTGAAAAATATACAAAAATGGAAGAAATTCAAACTTTGATCAATGAGAATTCTCTCTTTTCTTTTTTTACTACAGCACCACGGAAACAGGTTTTTTTCAGTTGAAAACAGTTGTGCTGTTTTTTTTTCCTTTCTTTTTTTACTGATGAATAGTTTATTATTAAAAAATATATGAAAACAACATTTATTTGAAATACATACATTTTTTTTAACTACTGAAGTCCTCACTGTCACTTCAGATCATTTGATGCACTGTTGCTGAGTAAAAGAGGCCACACTTTTAAACAGTAGTGTATTTCTTTAACTGTTTTGGCTAGTAAGATAATGCACAGATTTTGTTTCCCTGATACCCAGTGCAGAGGTTGTGTGAGCTTAAGGATTACTACTTAAGACATTTAAATACTGCATGCCAAATTACTATAAAACTATAACACATACACAAGCCTGCAGAAAGATGACTATTGAGGTCAAATACTGCACAGCTCCAGTCCTGAGACACACAACTGCAGCATGCAGAGATGTCTTCATGCAGAGAGAGTGGATTAGAGAGAGTCCGTCCGTGCACAGGTGACTGGGTGCTGCGCTCTCCCTGCTAAATGGCTCCGCTTAAATCAGATGCAAATCTGTAATAATGACACTTGTGAATGGAGCTCGTGGTGTGGATGTAAAGACTGCGGCTGCCGCCCGGTGTGAACCATTATACCCTCAAACAAACCCAGAGCAAGGCCTCGGGTCCCTCTCGCTCTTAACACCGCCTGAGAGGATCACACAGGAAACGGCGCAAACTATTCAAGCCAGTCAATGAATAAATTATACCAGACAAAGCCTGCTGAATATCAGAACAGCAGCACTGAAAGAGTTTTGTTTCTGTTCATTTTTATACAGCACATATATAAACACAGCTAGAAATGTGCAGCTCTCTTTGAAGTCCAGAAATGCTTCATTTCACATGTTGTAGTTTGAGCTGTGCGGTTTGGAGAACGTTATACAAGCAGGCCGATCTTGGCAGTCGTGACCGGGGTTTGTTTTGGCAAGACTTCACTTGTTTGGTTGTTTCTTGAAATCCATGTTCAGCGCACGAAGCTCAGGCACTATGACTAATCATTGCATGGGAGCTGTAGCATTTATGCCTAATGGTCAGATTGCAGTCCGTCAGTGCAGACAAACAGTGACGGCCCTACAGCGAACATGAGTAGATGAAACACACACTTACTCTGTAGGGTCCATAGAGTCTTTTTTTCACCTCCAGACGAAATTCTCTGGCTTTCTCTTCATCGCTCATGTCTGTGTTTCTGAGACGCAGGATTTCATAAACACGGCGTGCATGTTTCTGAAAGTTAGACAGCATACAAGAGACATATTGTAAAGCTTTGTTCCTTTAATAAATATTCTAGCTTTTTCAAGCTGAAGTTTAGGGACAGCATCGGTGGCATCTTGAGCAGAGAATTTGAGGTTCGGATTTTATTGCACTTGCATGGATTCTTTAGTAAAAATGTTTTATTCAAATTGTGAACTTTGTCAATGTATTGTATTTAAAAGTGGGACTATTTTCAGCTAAAAGTCTGGTTATCTGCTACCAATGTAATTCCAGGGAGTAGAGTTTAGGAAGCCCCACATTTTTGCAAAATAAACACAGATAGGGCGATAAGGATACAAAGCTGAGGGGCCTTCTATCACCCTGAGGGGGTTTACTTTATGATAATGACCAGCCGAATGTGCATAATCCATTCAATTACACTGTTTTCCCAAACAAATAAATAAAACATGGACATGAAATATTTTTTTTTTTATGATTTCATGTGAAAATAAAGAGAGCACTGAGTGATACAAGATCTAAACTAGCGCAGCTACATAAGAAAAGCGTAAAACTGTTAGTGTGCCACAAATGCTATCCAAAAAAAATAAGCTGTAACATTCAATAATCACATGAAATAATCTTCACTGTGTTATGTAGGTAACTTCCCTTCGTTTCGTTGGAATACTTTTAGAAATTATTTGTTTCTAACTGATCAAACATGAATTTTTTTATGTTGCATATAACATTACAATAAGGTGTAAAGTCAAATTTCCATATGCTAGCTCTCAATGGAGAATAATGCATTTTGTAACCGCAAAGAGCAGCAATTACAGACTGACTCTTTAACCTGGTCCATTGTTCTGGGTTAAAAGCATCTTGCTCTGGGATCTGGGAATGTGTAACCATGACTCCTTCAGTAACCATGACTCCGAGAGGTCCACCATACCTCACGCAGTTCCCACTAGGGTAGTATGGAGAGCCAAGCATTTTGCCTGGCCATGCCATAGGCACCACCCTGGGATAATCACTCACAAACAACATGAACAGAGGGGACTGTGGGGCATAAAAGGGGATGCTGGGTTATAATTGGAACCGTTAAAGAGCGGATTGAGTGGCGAGAGAGAGGAGTCCCACAGGGGTCACTGTTAGGCCCACTCCCACTCACTACCTGCTAATGGCCAGCGGAAACGGATGTTCGCTCCTACCTTTAGGGGCATTACAAGTTGAAAACAAGATCATTACCTCTATATTTAAATGCACACACTCTTTGAAGAATTGACTGTTTAATTACTTGGCTTTTTATCTACAGTACACAGCAACAGTTAAGCTTCAAAGAAACAAAGCAAAAATAGGGCTGGGTAAAAAAGCTGAAAAATATATATAAAAAAAAAAAATAATAATTTAATATAACCAATATAACCAATAAATATTTATTCAGAGTATAACACACTGAGCTATAGTGACCACGTGGGCAATGCAGGTTTGAATCCAGCTTGTGACTTTTAACTCCTAGAGCAATTTCATTCCCATCTGTTCTCCTAATCAATAAAATTAATTAATAAAAAAAGACACAAATAATAAAGCAAGTAAACCTGCAAGAGATGTTACCTTGTTGATCTTGAGTTTCTCTCTGGCCTCAGACACCATCTCTTCACTGAAGCCCTGTGAGAGTTTCTCACTGGAGAAGGACGGCAGAGTCAAGCACAGCTTCACCAGCACAAAATCTCTCAGCTTCACATAGTTTTCAGACGGGTCCTCCGCTGCAGAGCAGACAATTACAAAAAGTCAACTCATTAGAGTCTTGAACGTTTTCAGTTGGTAAAATACAGTATGAAGGCACTGATGCCAGACAAACCTTCATGAAAACACTGATTACATATGCTGAACGCATCAGTGGTGAAAATTAAGCTAAATGTATGTTTAGGCAAGGCAAGGCACATTTATTTATATAGCACATTTTATACACAATGGTAATTCAAAGTGCTTTACATAAAAAAAAGAAAATAATAATAATAAAAAATAAACTTCGAAAATGATAAAAAAAAATTATTTAAGAGGATTAAAATGAGTTTAAAACAGTTATATAAAATATAGTGCAATCAGTTCGGACATTGCAAAGTTTGACACACAGTCTAGATTTAAATTTGACTATTGTTTTAGCACATCTGATCTCTTCTGGAAGCTGATTCCAACTTGTTTTGAGTGAACCCTTGGTATTTCTAACTGACTCGATCCTAATGATCTGAGTGCTCTGTTAGGTTTATATTCAGTGAACATATCTGCTATGTATGTAGCTCCTAGGCCATTGAGTGATTTATAAACGAGTAAAAGTACTTTAAAATCAATCCTAAATGTAACTGGAAGCCAGTGTAAGGACCTGAGGACTGGTGTGATATGCTCAGATTTTCTGGTTCTAGTCAGCAGTGTTCTGGATGAGCTGCAGCTGTCTAATGGTCTTCTTGTGAAGACCAGTGAGAAGACAATTACAATAGTCCACCCTGCTGGAGGTAAAAGCAGGAAACAAGTTTCTCCAAATCTTGACTGGACACAAAACATCTAATTCTTGCAATGTTTTAAGAGATGTTAGTATGCTGATTTAGTTACTGCTTTGACAGGACTACTGAAACTAAGGTCTGTCTCCAGAATCACACCAAGATTCCTGACTTGATTTTTTGTTGTTAAATCCCTAGTAGTCTCAGCCTCATACGTCACGCCACAGACCATTGGCTAAATGTCTGATGCATATGGGACACAAAAGTGGAAACACTTCAGGAGTGTAGAAGTCGTCATCAGATTGGATGAATTCTACAGGATTTCTCTGAGACGTGTGTGTCGCGGTCTTTAACTTTCTGTCCAGAAACAAAGATGCCGTTGACGCCAATCCCCCTGACGAAAGAAAGCCATAGAGTTTACAACTGTGACGAGGAGCACTTATCAGGATCAACTAAAAACTGGAGTTTCAAAAGTATGTCAAATATTTAAAGTTTGCGGCATTTAATTTTTCAAATATGCCTGCGAGTTTTACACACCGGTCTGTTTTTGTGGCGACATTTCCACGCTGTAATAGGCAATTTGGTTCTCTCATTATTTGACTTTGTGGGAGCATATACAGGCTAAACAAGAACGGTGCAAGACTTGAGCCTTGTGGGACTCCGCATGTCATGGACGTCCACTTAGACTTATGCTCTCCTATACTCACATAATAACCTCTCCTTTATAAGTGTGACCTGAACCATTTGATTATCATCCTAGAAAGCCTGACGCAGTTTTCCAGTCTCTTTAGAAGTATGTTATGATCGACAGTGTCAAACGCAACACTGAGATCTAGTATTACCAGCACTGATAATTTTAACAGAATCAGAATTTAAGCAAACATCGTTTATTATCTTAATGAGCTCTGTCTCTGTGCTGTGATGCAGTCGGAAACCACTTCTAAGAGATTTGCTTCTAAACATTTAAGCACCCTTTTGAAAAAAATATGTGGGAAGTTTGTCAAGATAGCAGGTTGACAATTTAAGGTGCTGGTCCTATTTCCTCCAAAATGTAGCTATTAATTTCTTCAAATGGAGATATAGTACTTTCTTTTTGATATTGCAGTTGAATCTGTCTGAACTCTGCATTACTTGAGGATGTACTAATCACCCTCAGTTATTATTGATTTTCTCAGAAAAGAAGGAAGCAAACTAATTGTATTTACTGTCGGAGAGCATTTCACTGGCAATCTGACTTTGGGGGGTTTGTTAGTCTCTCTTCAGTAGCAAAAAGAGTGCAAGGGTAGTTTAAGTTAATTTTTATGAGGTTTGAGAAGAAAGTTTGTCTAGCCGTGGCAAGTTCCACATTAAGAGCATAAAGGCTGTCTTTATAGATGCTATAGTGAATTTCAAGTTTCGTCTTCTGCCACATTCTCGCAGCTTTTCTGCATTTGTTTTCATACTCTATACTGCAGCTGATTTTCTCCAAGCTGATTTCTGTCTGCCAGTCTTCTTGCTGACTTTCACAGGAGCTAGGTAATCAACATTTTTAACTTTTGAGTTAAAGGAATCAAAGAGAAGAACAGCAGAATCTGCAGAAATGATTGGTGTTAGAGATATAGCCTCCATAAATAGCACACTGGTGTTTTCGCTAATGCATCTCCTTCTAGCAGAGACAGATCTCGATTCAGTGTGGCAGAGATCAATATATAAAAAAAAATACTAGGTATGTAATGATTAACCGTAAGCTGGTTGAAAATTGATTCAAATATGTGACAATTCAAATCAGTTGAGATGCTAAACAAATCACGATTCATTAATATATTATTATAGTTATATTTCAATTTCACAAAGAAATGTACAGAATTTTGTTTAAGCAATAATAAAAGGAAACCTTTCATTCATAATTTGTCTTAAAAATCATTTTGTTTAAAAAACATTATTGTGTATCGAATCGTTAAATCAAAATTGTGAATCGAATCAAATCGTGAGTAGAGTGAATCGTTACATCTCTAGAAGTGATCAGCTATGTCCTTAATAACAATGGATGAAATGTTCAGACCTCTACTGATGATTAAGTCTAGAGTGTGTCCACCTTTGTGTGTGGGTCCATGCACATGCTGAATCAGCTCAAAAGTGTTTAGAACCGTTATAATTTATTTTGTAGTTTTGATTTCTGCATTATATATATGTGAATATTAAAATCCCCTGCAATACCAGAACAGTCAAACTCTGAGGAAATCATAGATTGCATTTCTGTGACCTCTTCAACAAAGGCTGGAGAGTATTTTGGCGGCCTGTAAATAATGATAAACAGAATGTGTGGAGCACCTTTCAACACAATCCCTAGATATTCAAAAGACAAGTACTGACCAAATGACACTTGCTTGCATTGATAGACATCTTTAAATAGAGCAGCTACACCTCCACCTCTCCTAACAGTCCTGCAGACACTCATGTAAGTGAAGTTAGGAGGGGCTGCTTCATTGAGGACTGTTGCACTGCAGCTGTCTTCTTGCCATGTTTCGTTTAGAAACATAAAATACAGGTTGCTTGTGGTTATTAAGTCATTGATCAGAGATTATTTATTTTTTAGTGAGCGAATGTTTAAAAATGCTAACTTGATGGCATTGAGTTTTGTCTAAACAGCAATATTTGTTTGATGCATCATAGGCCGCAGATTATACGAGTCAGCCGTAGACTTCTACCACATGATAAAACAGAAATAGAAACAACTACAGTTTACTCTGGTAATCAGGGGAAACAAATCCTGGCAAAAGTACTGACTAGTAGTTAGTCAATGACTGTAGACAGAGAGAGAGACAGAAAAGAAAATACCTAGTTTGGGCCTGGGCGATATATTTGATATTTACAATATATTGCTGTTGTGCTTATATCAGTGGCGATATAAAAAAAATGGTGGCAATAAGCTAATTTCATGATTTTAATGCACTTAAAAAGTAACTAAATTTGTACACACTGCCTCGCAAACACGAGAGTGTTAAGAAAAATATGTTTTAAAAGTGTCTAATAATGTAACCTTCAGTAGCCAAAAAGATTTGATAGAATTGTTAAGTTTGATTTATTTCATTATCACAATAAATACATTTTGACTGTGTTCTTGAATACTTCTTGAATTACACACTTTGGGGGATAAAAAAGTAGTTTCATTTTATATTTATTTCTCTATATATGGAGAGAAAGAGAGAGAGAAACAAACAGAAAACAGTGAGTGCTGGCTAGATCTGGTAGAGTGTGGTCTCTCTCTCTATGAATAATTGTGTCTTTGTTGAGGGGGTGAGTGAGTGGCTGCATGTGGCCAGCACATTTCAGCAGCAAACTGCAAGCAATTAACATCACATCCCTTCATCTCCCCAAAAACTGAAGGCAGAGCAACTCAACAGCAACAACTGCCTTACCACAGGAAATTCACAACACTTTGCCCTCTCTCCCTTTCACACAAAGAATATCATTAGAATGGATGTGTGATCAAACAGGTTGGATTTCTGAACACACTCTCTAATGGTGCAAGGCAATGATATTTCAGATAAAACCATTTGAAAAAGATTTCCAAGATCAAAATCAAGAAAGCAACAAGCCAAATTATAATTGGCTGTAGTAGAACTTTCATGTTGTCATTTTTCGCTGCATTAATACATGCAAAGGTTTTTATATTAGAATGTTATTTTGCATATTATTGCAAAATAAATCCGAAAGTGTGACGAGAACACTGATGCAAAGTGAAAGCTGACTTTACATTATCCCACTTATTACATGATGTAGATCATATATCATATATCACATCTGCTAAACGCATAAATTTAATATATAATGGATATTTAAATTAAGTCAGAATCAGAAAATAATTTGATAGATTCGATTAGTTTATAATTAGTTTATAATTATAAATTCTAAAAAATAGGACTCGTAACTGTTTAATCTCATACCTGTGATGTCCTGTACTTTAGGAGAAGTGCAGTAGTATCGGTGGACTGTCTCTAAGAGCTGAGCCCCGTGTCCTTCTCCCTGAAATGGTGGCAAGATCAGCGTCTGGCTACATACACACACACACACACACACACACACACAGTACAAAAGCTTTAGTGATGCTGGACAGAGGAGAAGATGCTTAAGCACAATACCAATTTAAGGTTAGAGCTCTTGAGCCTTGAGCAATGGTTCTGCAAACACAGAGGCCAGTTACACCTCCAGCACCCTTCAGACTCATGCTACACTACTGACTGACAGAATCTACTCAAACTGACACTACAGGCCTGAGGTTTTGCTTAAAGACCAACATTTTACATTCAACATCAAGTGAGGCACAACACTGTAACAAAATTGTTAATCCCATAAAATGGAAAGGAGAATATGGAGCTCTTACTTAAGGAGGGAAAAACCCCCTTCATTTTATTCAGAGGCCTAAACTTAGCAGATATATGCATTTTGGTGCAGTTTCTTATATCTACATGGCCAAAAAGTTCAAATTCTGCTTGTCATGTAAATCAATAAAATCTTTTTAACAACATAACACTACTTACATGACCTGCATATAAATTATATTAATGCATATAAAAATTGTCACTTGATATCTCCCAATAATGTCTTAGTAATTTGATAATGCTTAGTTTTATGATCAAAGCTGTGTGGCTTTTATCGTCGGGACAAAACATACAATGCAATGATAAGTGTATGGATAATAAAGCAATCCTAAAATCGTTTAAAAAAAATAAAATAATTCTCAAATACAGTAAGCAATGATATCATCCGTCTCCGAAAGGTTATACGTGTTCATTCAGCAGAGACCAACATAATGAAATGTTAGCGCGTCTTGCCAATCAATACATTAGACTCGTTTTCAAAACCAGCGTTCGGGCGGGTGATGCTGAATTCGTGGGTCTTATAATACCCAGAGAGAGGCTGGCGCACAAGAGACGCGAGGCGGTAATTTGGGAGTTTTAGGGACAAGGGAGAGAGAGAGATGTGTAATTTTCTTTTCCTTTTTTTCCGCAGAATAAAGCAGATAGTGGGCACGTGCTTCCGTAGTAATTACCTGACACGTGGTCTGGTTTTGTCTGGGTATACGTAGTAATTATACACTGTCATGTAGCCAACCGTCGCGTAGAGGGTCTCTCCATCCTTATTGTACTTCTCGAATCTGTAAGAAAGACAGAGAGATAGAGAGAGATGACAAAGGCAGGCAGGTCAATCGTAGGCACGCTCCCATGCACCGGACCCCCCCCTCGACCCGTCGTCACTGCAGAGGGCCAGTGGGCCGTCGATGCACCTGCTGGAGACACTGAATGCATTATGCACTTAATTGGTGCACTGCAACTTAGAGCAGAGAGGCAGGCATCTAGCCTCTTCACATCTCTCCAGTCCATTTGCCCATTGTCTGTTTTAATAGGTGCCAAAGCAAAGAAAACAGAGGCAGAGTCCCCTTCACTACCGCTGGAGACTTCATTATTCAGCGTTTCAAAAGACAACAACATTCAATTCAGCCTCTTGGCCTGACTCAAGAAAGAAAGAAACACAAGAGCAAAGAAACCAGACAAACAGCACAAAGGAAACTCTTGCCAGATCAACAATTTGCCTCAATGCAGGAGAAAATATAATTAAAGCGGTCTGATAATTGGCCCCACAAAGGCAGGAGAGACGTCCCGTTCGGACACTTTACACGTGTGTGTGCGCGTGTGTGAGAGAGAGACTGTTCAGAAAGTTACTGTTCACTATTAATCGGCTCTACTCTCTTATCAGCGCTCGCTGGCTTTGTGAGAGCACTAAATTTCTATTTTACCTGCTGAAGTTATCAACACGAGTCATGAGTTACATTTGTTCAAATGCTCACAAATATCTGAGACACTAGCATTTGTCTGTCGGTGGTTGTCAACTGGTTTTGTTTCTGGACACAGATTTTACATTCAAGTGAAGTGGTTAACAAAAGGGTCCTTAAAAAAACTTAAAAGACTTTATTAGTCTTACCATGGTCTGCGTGGACTAACAATATGTAAAACGTATGTTATTAACATGCCATAGGCTTAAAAACATTGGATACTGAGCCAAACAATAGCATACTGCATTTTTATATTTAACAAATCTAATTAAAAGTATTATCTGGGGTCCAATACAAGGGACAGTTCATCCAAAAATGGAAAGTTTGGCATCATTAACTCTATGACTTTCTGCAGCAGAACACAAAAGATATTTTGAATAATGTTGGTAACCAAATCATTCTAGTAACCAGTGACTTTTATGCATTTAGCAGACCCTTTAATCCAAAGCGACTTACAGTGCATTAAGGCTATACTGATTTTTTTTTACCAGTATGACTTAGAAGAAAGTAAGTCATGCATTTGGAATAACATGTTGAGCAAATGATGACAAGATTTTCTTTTTGAGACAAACTATCTCTGTAAGTGGACAGCCCTCTGTGTATCTGTGACATGCTGTCGATTAGCACAGCCAGTAATTTTAGATTTAAGAGGGACTATACACTTATGCTTATGAGTTACAGACAGACATTTCTGTGGGCCTTTCTAAACATGTTCTGACATCCTTGCATGTCTGATGCAACCTTTTAAGTATTTTTTTTTTTTACATAAGAAGACTTTCGGTTTGTGTCTTGCCTTTTAGACAGAAGAGCATTACAAAGCAAAAACAAAAATCAGTATTTGCAAATGTTCTCAAACTGAGAAACGCAGAATTATTTTCTGTGGTAATGAACCTGGTAATGTCAGTAGTCTCCCCTGAATCTAAACTGTTCGTTTATTATGAAGAAATGAGAGAAATACAAGAATCCTTCAATGCTGATGCAGACTGAATCTGATCTGGATTAGACACTCACACGAGGAAGAAATCCCAGCGATCGTCATCCACATCAATGAAACTGGCCGTCTCAATGAACCACATGAGAAACGTCTGCAAGCGCTCGTGGTACTCCCTGAACCCTGGACACGAGACATCCACCTGAAACGATGAACAGAAGGCGAAATCCATGGTGTGTTCACAAGGAGTTATGCTAGAATGTAATTATAATGTGCAGGGGCAACATTTCCTAACAACACTTTGGCATAACATGATTCATTGTAAAAGTCAGTCTAATAGGATGCAGCAAGAAGATTTATTAATAAAATAAGTAAACCATAAGCGACGGTATACAGTTATAAATACAAATATAGCTGCAAGCAGCAGTTCATTCGACTTGGTATGAGCCAAGGATCAGAGGAAAAAATTATTTACATTTTCTGGCTTAGGGTTCAAAAGTTATTAGCATAAAAATATTGAAACTTTGGACAAGTGGTGGCGCTAGAGAGTTAGAGACTTCAAATTTGCTATAGTTAATGTTGGGACTGTCCTCTATCAACTTTCCCACCATAGACTTGCGGCGTAATAAACGGAAGAAGAAGAGAAATAATACCGATTTCAATAGGTGCCTACGCACCTTCGGGGCTTGGCCCCTAATAATCTTTCATTCAACTTTCTCCACTTCTGAAACACAGGTAACAATGTCTATGTGAGAAAGAAAAAAAAAACACTATTTTTCACAATATGCATGATCCACACTGCCAAAGCTGGCACAAATGCTTGAGAAGTTTGACATTGCCAGCTGTCGAAGCGGTGACTCGACGTGCTGCGGGAAACTCTGTACCTTGTGTATCTGGTAGGTGAGATCCTCTCCCGCCTCCACATTGTGAACTTTGTAGGTGTGCAGCAGGCTGCCGAAGGGTTTGAAGTTGGCCTCTTTCTCCAGGAGAGAGATGAAGTCATCTGTGTTACAGCAGAACCCAGCAGGAATGATCTCTCTGATCTTGCCCTCCACATCATCTGGCTGAGCGCAAACACACAGAAAGAGCGAGCTGCCTTTAAATGACTAACTACCAACATTTGCAACGAGAGAACGGCATTTATGTAACAGACCAGAGTGTATATTACACGTCAAACAAGAGAAATCAAGCAAAGTCAATATTTAAACTTCTAAGAATCACAAGAAAAGAACCGTGTGAATTTGAAGTCAGACTGAATTTACTCAGTTTAAAGAAAAAAAAGAGTGTACATGTGCAAAACAACTGTTAACATTAACTGATTTATTTTGTCCTCCAAGGCTGCATTTATTTGATCAAAAATAAAAATCGCAATATTGTGATATTATTAGTTAAAAATAACTGTTTTCTATTTAAATATATTGCAAAACGTAATTTATTTCTGAATTTTGTTTAGCATCATTACTCTTCAGTGACACATGATCGTTCAGAAATTACTCTAATAAGCTGATTTGCTGCTAAAGAAATATGTCTGATTATTAACAATGAAAACATTAGTGCTGCTTCATATTTTTGTGAAAACTGATGCATTCTTTTTTTTTTTGAGCATTTATTTGAAATAATAATCTTGTTTAGAAATTGTGTTTTTACTGCCAATTTTAATGCACCCTTGTTGAATAAAGTACATCTATTTTGATGTATGATTTACATAGAATATGGCAATCCGGGTTACTTTAATAGTGTTTTTTGTCCTTTTAGGAGCTAAACAGCCACTGGTCACTGTCAGATTTTGTTGCACATAAAAGAGCGACTTGAACATTCTGCTAAACTCCTCACTTTTTAGTACATGGCACAGTATGAGGGTTAGAAAACAGCCGAATATTGCGCTGAACTACCCGTTTAAAGACAAAGATCAGCAGCACACGAGACAGAACGTGTGCATCTCTAAAGAGCTAACATGCATTCATCTTAATCTAAAGCAGGTTTCAAGCTTCCTCCCTCAGAGCGAGAGCGGTTAACTCAGCTGTGTCTAGTGTACAGTGAAAGCAGCTGAATTTAATCATATAAACTCAAGTGGCACATTTATGAGTTACGCGTCTAATCCCCCGGTGCTCGGCCTTACATATAATCACAAAAGAGCCCTAACAGAGTAATTCCCTATTGTTCTGTCATTAAGCTATACTTCAGCTGTGATTGGCACGGTGCAAAAAGGAATTAAAGGAAAAAAATACATATTTTTGTGGCACAAAAAGGAGACCCATTAGGCAATTAGCAATGTCAGCTGAGGAGTTTCCAGCCCCCCTCCTCCTGTACGTCCTCTGAAAGACCACTTAATTGAATACATTTACTACTTATCTTAAACCATGAATATCAGATGAAGTTCCCCCCACCGAAATGTGTCCCAGCTTCTCACGGGGCAATAAAATTCAATGAATTGATCTCGACTTAAAAAAAATAAAAGCCCGGACATGTATAATAGGCTCCTGTGTTCGGAGGCTGGTGAGTGAACTCAATCAAACGAGTTTGCCCTGTCCATTCACAGGCTCTGGGGCAGACAATAGTGCCGCCCCCCTTCTCCAGCCTCTCTGGGATTTTTTACCCAGCAGAATGCACACCCATGTTTGCATTGTATCCATTTCCAGCGGGGCTGACATGAGAACACTTTGTATTAAGTTGCTAAGCAGGGCCCTTTGGCCGCGTGATGGACTGCGCTTGTGTCGCGGGACTCTTCATTCACAACAGCCACAAAACACACGACAAAAGGCTAATGCAACACGCCGCTAATTCCTGCTCATTCAGACATCAGCTAATATCAGAAGGGGATCGGTGCACCTGCAGCTCAGTAACACTCACTATTGTCCCACTGCATTATGGGAGCGAAGAGACAAGACGACAAGAACCGTGCACAGAGAAAACGGTAAAAACAGAGATTCTCAGGAAAACTGCACGAATGAAAGCACGCCATTGTGGCGTTACCGTATTAACTAAAGGCGCTTAAGGATCCCAGACTCTTCAGGGTTTCGAGAATGCGTCTTCTTTATACAACGGGGTTCAACAGCAGCATTGAATCCAATTACACTGAAAAAAAACCTTTTAATCGAAGACATCTTCATGTAAAAAGATGAAAAAAGAACCCAATATGAGCAGCGGTGAAGCGCTGTAAATAAAAGACATAATAAAATCAACTATCCACACACAATAAACACCTTAAGTATGTTTAGCGGCTATAATTGCATGCCACACTTAAAGGTGTAAAACATTCAGAAATGCCACTGAACACAGTCACGTGGTGTCCGCACAATATAGAATTAGGTCTAACACTAATAAGTTCAGGTCTGATTTTATTCTACAACCTAAATAATTCACACAGACAAGAAAGCTTGTTCTAATCCTGTGGAAAGGATGAGCTGCGATATAGATCATTGTGTTGGTTAAACACATTTGCTCTCTGTAAAGGGCTTTATTATGGATTGAGAGTCTGGGATGGTGTGAGTTAGGCCTATAAACTGTGTGTGTGTGTGTGTGTGTGTGTGTGTGTGTGTGTGTGTGTGTGTGTGTGTGTGTGTGTGTGTGTGTGTGTGTGTGCAGTAGTAGAACAGATATCTAGCAACTAATGCTGCTCAGCACAGGTGAATGGCATTTAAGTTCATCAAACAACCGCAGTAAGAATTTTCATCAAGCACGGTGAGTAATGGCTTCTCCTATCATTGTTTCTTGCACCTCTTGCCACATGTACAGTTTATCTATCTCTGTCGCTGATGAGGGATTCACATGTGATAAATGTAGGGAAATAGTTAGGCTGACAGAGAAGATTTCAGAATTAGAGACACGCATCCAAACTTTAATTGAGTACAGTAAGAATGTTAGGGCTCTAGATACGGCTTTGGATGCGTCTAGCTCAGGGATTCCTGTACATTGTTCGGTTCCGGAAACAGAGCCCCAGCAGCAGGGCAACTGGGTGATGGTGAGGCAGCGTAGTCGTGGGTCAAAACACCGCTCTTCTGTTCCGATCAAGACATTAAACAGGTTCTCCCCACTCAGTGATGCACCCACTGAGAAACCTGATGAAAGTGCTCTAGTTATTGGTGATTCTATTGTACGGAACGTGAATATAGAGACAACAGCCACCATAGTCAAATGTTTACCGGGAGCCAGAGCGCCTGACATCTTGGCAAATTTAAAAGTGCTGGCTAATGCTAAACGTAAATACAGTAAGATTGTTATTCATGCCGGCGCTAATGATGTTCGACTTCGCCAGTCGGAGATCACTAAAAATAACATTAAAGAGGTGTGTGAACTTGCAAGCACGATGTCAGACACTGTAATATGCTCTGGTCCCTTCCCTGCTTACCGTGGTGATGAGATGCATAGCAGATTGTCATCACTCAATGGCTGGATGTCTAAGTGGTTGCCCACAGAATAACATAGGTTTCATAGACAATTGGACGAGCTTTTGGGGCAGACCTGACCTGTTTAAAAGAGATGGTCTTCATCCCTCCTGGGGTGGCGCCACTCTTCTCTCTAGAAATATGGCAAATAGTCTTAGTGTTTATACTTGACTAACTGGGGCCCAGGTCAGGAAGCAGACAGACTGGCTAAACCGACCGTCTGCTAGCTGCCTCCCGTCACAGAGGTCAGTTAATTCTCAGCACATAGAGACTCTTTCACCTAGATATCACACTATAGAGACTGTGTCTGTTCCCCGAACTAGAAAATACAAAAAACGTCCAAACCAAGTTAAGATTAACAATTTAATTGAGGTTCAACAAATAAAAATGTTTTAATAGTTGGTGATTTTAATATCCATGTTGATAATGAAAACGATGCATTGGGATCAGCATTTATAGACATTCTGAACTCTATTGGTGTTAGACAACACATTTCAGGACCTACTCATTGTCGAAATCATACTCTAGATTTAATACTGTCACATGGAATTGATGTTGATGGTGTTGAAATTATTCAGCCAAGTGATGATATCTCAGATCATTATTTAGTTCTTTGCAAAATTCATATAGCCAAAATTGTAAATTCTACTTCTTGTTACAAGTATGGAAGAACCATCACTTCTACCACAAAAGACTGCTTTTTAAGTTATCTTCCTGATGTATCCAAATTCCTTAGCATATCCAAAACCTCAGAACAACTTGATGATGTAACTATGGACTCTCTCTTTTCTAGCACTTTAAATAAAGTTGCTCCTTTACGCTTAAGGAAGGTTAAGGAAAACAGTTTGACACCATGGTATAATGAGCATACTCGCACCCTAAAGAGATCAGCCCGAAAAATGGAGCGCAGCTGGAGGAAAACAAAACTAGAGGTATTTCGTATTGCTTGGCGGGAAAGTAACATATCCTACAGAAAAGCATTAAAAACTGCTAGATCCGATTACTTTTCTTCTCTTTTAGAAGAAAACAAACATAACCCCAGGTATTTATTCAATACAGTGGCTAAATTAACGAAAAATAAAGCCTCAACAAGTGTTGACATTTCCCAACACCACAGCAGTAATGACTTTATGAACTACTTTACTTCTAAAATCGATACTATTAGAGATAAAATTGCA
Source organism: Carassius carassius (assembly GCF_963082965.1). Lineage (NCBI taxonomy): Eukaryota > Metazoa > Chordata > Actinopteri > Cypriniformes > Cyprinidae > Carassius > Carassius carassius. Next base: position 2,028,358 of record NC_081773.1, read on the forward strand.
ACCATTCAGCCGTCAGCTACAGTATCACATCAGACAGTGCACTATAGACCCCCTGAGGAACAGTTCCACTCATTCTCTACCATAGGAGAGGAAGAATTGTATAAACTTGTTAAACCATCTAAACCAACAACATGTATGTTAGACCCTATACCATCTAAGCTCCTGAAAGAGGTGCTTCCAGAAGTCATAGATCCTCTTCTGACTATTATTAATTCCTCATTGTCATTAGGATATGTCCCCAAAACCTTCAAACTGGCTGTTATTAAGCCTCTCATCAAAAAACCACAACTTGACCCCAAAGAACTAGTTAATTATAGACCAATCTCGAATCTCCCTTTTCTGTCCAAGATACTAGAAAAGGTGGTATCCACACAATTATATTCCTTCTTAGAGAAAAATGGTATATGTGAGGATTTCCAGTCAGGATTTAGACCGTATCATAGTACTGAGACTGCTCTTCTTAGAGTTACAAATGATCTGCTCTTATCATCTGATCGTGGGTGTATCTCTCTATTAGTTTTATTGGATCTTAGTGCTGCGTTTGACACAATTGACCACAACATTCTTTTGCATAGAGTTGAATACTTTGTTGGCATCAGTGGAAGTGCATTAGCATGGTTTAAATTGTACTTATATGACCGCCATCAGTTCGTAGCAGTGAATGAAGATGTATCCTATCGATCACAAGTGCAGTATGGAGTACCTCAAGGCTCAGTACTAGGGCCGCTACTCTTCACGCTTTATATGTTACCCTTGGGAGATATCATCAGGAAACATGGTGTTAGCTCTCACTGTTATGCTGATGATACTCAGCTCTATATTTCTTCGCAGCCCGGTGAAACACACCAATTTGAAAAACTAATGGATTGCATAGTCGATATAAAAAACTGGATGACGAGTAATTTCTTACTGCTAAATTCTGAAAAAACAGAGGTGTTAATTATAGGACCTAAAAACTCTGCTTGTAATAACCTAGAACACTGTCTAAGACTTGATGGTTGCTCTGTCAATTCTTCGTCATCAGTTAGGAACCTAGGTGTGCTATTTGATCGCAATCTTTCCTTAGAAAGCCACGTTTCTAGCATTTGTAAAACTGCATTTTTCCATCTCAAAAATATATCTAAATTACGGCCTATGCTCTCAATGTCAAATGCAGAAATGTTAATCCATGCATTTATGACCTCAAGGTTAGATTATTGTAATGCTTTATTGGGTGGTTGTTCTGCACGCTTAGTAAACAAACTACAGCTAGTCCAAAATGCAGCAGCAAGAGTTCTTACTAGAACCAGGAAGTATGACCATATTAGCCCGGTCCTGTCAACACTGCACTGGCTCCCTATCAAGCATCGCATAGATTTTAAAATATTGCTTATTACTTATAAAGCCCTGAATGGTTTAGCACCTCAGTATTTGAATGAGCTCCTTTTACATTATAATCCTCTACGTCCGCTACGTTCTCAAAACTCAGGCAATTTGATAATACCTAGAATATCAAAATCAACTGCAGGCGGCAGATCCTTTTCCTATTTGGCGCCCAAACTCTGGAATAACCTACCTAACATTGTTCGGGAGGCAGACACACTCTTGCAGTTTAAATCTAGATTAAAGACCAATCTCTTTAACCTGGCATACACATAACATACTTATATGCTTTTATTATCCAAATCCGTTAAAGGATTTTTAGGCTGCATTAATTAGGTAAACCGGAACCGGAAACACTTCCCATAACAACCTATGTACTTGCTACATCATTAGAAGAATGGCATCTATGCTAATATTTGTCTGTTTCTCTCTTGTTCCGAGGTCACCGTGGCCACCAGATCCAGTCTGTGTCCAGATCAGAGGGTCACTGCAGTCACCCGGATCCAGTACGTATCCAGACCAGATGGTGGATCAGCACCTAGAAAGGACCTCTATATCCCTGAAAGACAGCGGAGACCAGGACAACTAGAGCCCCAGATACAGATCCCCTGTAAAGACCTTGTCTCAGAGGAGCACCAGGACAAGACCACAGGAAACAGATGATTCTTCTGCACAATCTGACTTTGCTGCAGCCTGGAATTGAACTACTGGTTTCGTCTGGTCAGAGGAGAACTGGCCCCCCAACTGAGCCTGGTTTCTCCCAAGGTTTTTTTCTCCATTCTGTCACCGATGGAGTTTCGGTTCCTTGCCGCTGTCGCCTCTGGCTTGCTTAGTTGGGGACACTTCATCTACAGCGATATCGTTGACTTGATTGCAAATAAATGCACAGACACTATTTAACTGAACAGAGATGACATCACTGAATTCAATGATGAACTGCCTTTAACTCTCATTTTTGCATTATTGACACTGTTTTCCTAATGAATGTTGTTCAGTTGCTTTGACGCAATGTATTTTGTTTAAAGCGCTATATAAATAAAGGTGACATTGACATTGACATTAAGGGAATAGTACTCATAAAAAAACTCAAACACAAACTTCCTCTCTTCTGTGGAATCCAATTATTCTCTTGATAGTAAAATCAACCAGTTTGTGTCACAAGGGCTTTCCTGTAGCTCAAAGAGTAGATGTGTTCGATTCGCAAGGAGAGCAAGAACTGATCAAATGTCAAATGTGTGCCTATGAAGTTGCTTTGGATAAAAGCATCTGCCAAATGCATAAATGTAAATGTGTATCCCATGCCTCTAAACCACCGGTTCTCAAAAATGGAGCCTCTTATACGGTGCCAAAGATTACTTGCATGACTTAAAATAAGACAAAAAAACAAGCATTAAAAATGAGCTAAAACAACTAAGAATCAATATATTTCTTATTTAAATCCATCCCTCAAAAACTTAATTTTTTACACTGTTCCCACTGTGAAAAACAACCTGGATATATAAGACAGTCTATTTTTTTTTATAAATGACTGGAACATTTTTTGGTTAAAAAGTGTTGAATATTCAGATCTTGAAAGATTTCATACCCTGAAATTTAATTTCCAGAAACTAGGAGTGTCAGGCTTTCAGATATTTCTGTGGACCTGGAGTGAAAAGGGCTGGGAATCACTGCTAAGTCATATGATAGATTTGTGTGAAGAACATAAATCAAATACATTTCCCCCCCCTTGTGGTTGAATTAAGATGAAATAAGCAATGACATCAAATAAAAAACAATTTTTGTTTTTGCCATAAAATAGCACCAATGTGCCAAAACATCAATTTTGGTCTGTTCCTACAACAAAGCGGCAGCCAGAGCATTTCTCCTTCGTTATCAGACACAAGAAAAAGTCATATGGGTTTGGAGGCATGATGGAATTGTGACAAAATTTTAAATCTATTTAAGAAGCACTAGAAAATGTATCCACACAACAGGTTTTGTGCAACATTTGGACATTATTTCTCATGTTTAAATGAATTCATCAAATGACTCCCTCTCTGTAAATGAGTTTAGCTTGCCGTGGCAGACCTATCGTGTCATTAACATGCAAACAATAAGAACACACTCACGGCACTGCTAAAACTAATGCTAATAAAAGATGCCAATACTGTTAAAAAAAATCCTAAAGAGAGCTTTTCATTTACTGAGAGATGTTTATCATAAATCCATGTAAATGTCAGTTTTGCCTTTTGCTGGATTACCGCAGCACAAGCACTCCTGACATGTTTTTCTGAAGGACCACAGAGAACAAGCCTAAGCTTGCTTCCAATGGCAACAAATCATAATAGGCCTACAGAATATAGTTACATGCCGGGTCTAATAATAATAACAACAATAATCACAATTATAGCTTTCATTTTCAGCATCATTTTACATTTTCTAAATGTATTTTAATGGTCTGTAAACTATTCATTTATGCATGTTTTGTTTTTCTTTTATCTTGTAATTTTTTAATCAAAAGCCCCTAATTCAAGCTTCTGGTGAAATGACAAACCTTTATCTGAGGCTTGACTGTTGAAATCGGCTGCCATTTACATTTAGACAGAACTGAGCCCCATCCATGTTTTATTATTATTATTATTATTATCTGATATTCTGTAATCTGATGAGCATTCATTGAGATGCTATTATAGTTTTTATGAGTATTTTAATTAGTCTTTGTTTTAAGAATTTCAATTTTCATTTTATTTTTTGTAATAAAGTTTCAGTAATTTAGTGGTATGTTTTTGTCATTTACCTTTTTTAGCATTTGTATATTGTTTTCGTTTATTTGTATTTCATATGTAGTTACTTTGGTGTAAATAAATCAAAATGAGGAATTCTGCCTAAGCAACTACAAGCAAAAAAAAAAAAAAAAAAGGAATGTTTTTACGCTTTTCTATTTTATTTTAGTTAATATTTATTTTAATGCTTTTTTTTTAGATGCAAATAACTTCAACAACCCTGATGTACATCACAATATAGAAAAAAATATGTTTCTACTGTTGCAGCTTGAAATATTAAATATACTAAACTGCAAAACGATTTGTGCAACAAACCAGTGTTTTTATGATTACTGAAATAAACTTTTTTTTTGCAATATCAAGCAGCACAATGGACAGTTTTTGTACTGTAAAATAATTTTTAATTTGTAATAACATCTAAATAACAAAAACAATGCAAAGCATTATTGACTGGCCTACAATTATATCATAATAATCAGCTGTAATTAATTAAAGACTATCACAAATCATTCTCACTATTTTTAAAAAATACCAATATCAATCTATACATGAAATCTATGTTAGCCAGCAGGATAACATTCTCGACTTGACATGTTTAAATGATCAGAATTAGAGTTTGTATCAAGTCTGCGTTGACTGGCTCCTTCCCATGCTTACTCTTGAGTCCTGTGTATGTTGGAAAGCCACATGGTGTGCATGTATGGAGTGTGATGTATAACTGGATGATACTATAGTCAGCCGACTCTCTGACAGCATTCCTCTCTGTTATGACACTACATGCTGCTCTTCACCTGTGCAGATCTTGTTCACAATGTGATGCAAATGTATATTGGACTGTACAATAGACTGGACTATTGTAATGCACTTCTAGGTGGTTGTCCTGCATCTTCAATAAACAAGCTACAGGTAGACCAAAATGCAGCAGCTAGAGTCCTTACCAGGTCAAGAAAATATGATCATATTACCCCAATTTTACAGTCTCTGCACTGGCTACCTATTAAGTTCCGTATCAGTTACAAATTATTATTACTTACCTGTAAGGCCCTAAATGATTTAGCTCCTGTGTACCTAACTAGCCTTATACCACGTTACAACCCATCACGCTCCCTAAGGTTACAAAACACTGGACTTTTGGTAGTTCCTAGGATAGCAAAGTCCACTAAAGGAGGTAGAGCTTTTTTACATTTGGCTCCCAAACTCTGGAATAGCCTTCCTGATAATGTTCGGGGTTCAGACACACTCTCTCTGTTTAAATCTAGATTAAACACACAACTCTTTCGCCAAGCATTCAATAATGTATCTTAAATTGTGAATGTAATTGCATCTGATCAAATGCGCATTCTTATTCTTTAGCTTGGGTTAAACTAATTAATTTGACTTTGTTGAATCAGCAGCTATTCTAATGATGTCTCTATTTCTATCTCTAATGATGTTTCTCTGTTTTGCCAAGGGATTTACATTTACACAAGCTCCAGTCTGGATCCAGAACACCTGAGAAGAGATGATGCTGACCCTCAGATGACCTCAGATGATGCTAACCCTGAAACAACATACAGAACTAACAAATATTGCTACTTAATATGCAATCACATAATAATTGCAGTTAATAATGTTCATCGTCTGGTTGACTACGTCTTGTGTTCATTTCTTTCTGAAAATTCCTGTCATTTGCACATAAACTGAGCACCACTGATAAGCTACTACTAAATATTGCAGAAACTTAAATTTTTTGCAAAGTTGCTTTGTAATGATTTGTATCGTAAAAAGCGCTATACAAATAAACTTGAATTGATTTGAATATTTTCACTGGACTGTATGCATATGAAAGCTGTGCATGTCCACAGTCATCAAATGAAGGAGTTGTACCTCCACACAGTCAAAGGTGTCTGTGACCCTGGCCGTGTACTTGACTTTGAACAGGGTGCTCAGGTTCCCTGCGCTGTAGTACAGCTGGATCTGAAGACCTTTGTAGCCAAACGCCACTTCGCTGTACAAGAACAAAGCACAAGGATCGAAGAAATGGGTCAAAATAGTGAAAACACAGTCACAACTGTAACATATATCATTTGATACATACTCATCTCCATACAGCTGATGAGTGTACTCGGGGTGAAACGTTGTGCTTTCATCATCTATATCCTCCGGGAACCGCACTACATCAGACAAAATCATCATATTAGGTAGTCATTAGGGACTGAACAGAAGGTGGGAACTACATTTTACATGGAGCCTAATTATTACCCATTCACAAGCATCAGAGTGACATCAGTAGAAAAACAAGCTCATATCTGATGTGAGATGACAAAGACAAACATTTTCCAGATTTGGAATAACATCTGTTGACAAATCGTTTACAACTGCGACCAATAATATGTAATAATTAGTGCTGTCAAATGATTAATTGCATCCAAAATAAAATATTTAGTTTACATAATATATGTGTGTGTGTGTGTGTGTGTGTGTGTGTGTGTGTGTGTGTACGGTGTATATGTATTATTCATACACAAATACACACACATACAGTATTTATTTTGAAAATATTTCCATGTATATTTATATTAATATATAATCATATTTAATATATGAACATAACATATTTTTTATTAAATGTATACATGCATGTGTATTTATATATAAATAATAAAGAAACACAACACACACACACAAACACATATATTATGTAAACTAAAACTTTTATCATGGATGAGTCGTTAACGATTAATCGTTTGACAGCACTAGTAATTGAGAGTGAGGAGTCACGTGCCGATTTGGGAGGGGTCTGAGCCGGTCGGCCATGATGGTAGGACACTCTATCGGTTGCCAGGGGCAACGCCTTCAGAACTTCACAGAGGCGCGACTAAACATTCCAGAGCTCTTTCATTTTTGCGCATTTATTATGTCGGCGGAACAGAGACGGATCTACGAATACGAGAAAGAAAAGGGAGAAAGTAAAGCAATGCAAAAAGTTAAGGCGAAAGAAAGGGGACCTTACAGGAACAAGCTCACACCAAGCGCGAAACAGCGGTATTTGGAGAAGCTCTCAGGCATCCAAAATATTGACCCATACGAGCTCCCTGCAGCGGCACAGAGACCTGGACCATTTACCTCCATGCACACATATGGACATTGTGAATTATTGTTTACGATGTAAGTCACCTTGCATTCACACTGTTAATGGCTTTAATCTAACCAGGACATTTACATCTTGCAATCACACATTTAACTACCCTGGCCAACCCACAACTGGTTTGTCCACTTTGCAGCCCCCAACACAAAAACCTGGTACAATACGTGTCATTGGGCTAAAATCAAATTATAACTAAACATACACAGCTTTAGCCTACATCAAAACATGTTGCAAACATTTGTGTACATTGAACATCTCATTACAATCTAGTCTTTACGAAACGGTCGCAGTTAAAAAATTAGAAATGTATGCATTTAGCAGACGCTTTTATCCAAAGCGACTTACAGGGCATTCAGGCTATCAATTTTTACCTATCATGTGTTCCCAGGGAATCGAACCCCCAACCTTGCGCTTGGTAACGCAATGCTCTACCAATTGAGCTACAGGAACACTATAATATAATATTTTATTATATTTTTTATTGGTTATTTAAGTTACTTTGTCATTTTGGTCAATAAGTGTCAGCTAAATGCAATGTGTAATTACAACACGCTAAAACGCATGTGAATAAACTTACTTTGGCCAGTACAACGCTGTTTTCACCACCTGGAGGCTTGTAGATGGACCCAGCCACAGCAGAAAGAATCTTAACTTTCCAAAGACTTGTGGCTTCTAAACTCCTGTATTGTGTAGTAACTTACACCAAAAACAAGATAATTCACAATGTCCACATGTGTGCGTGGAGGTATGGTCCAGGTCTCTGTGCCATTCCGCTGCAGGGAGCTCGTATGGGTCGATATTTTGGATGCCTGAGAGCTTCTCCAAATACCGCTGTTTGTCCCGCTTGGTGTAACCTAAAAAAACTGTATTCGATTGTTCCTTTGTGTTCCATATGTATCGTGTGAGGTACTGGAGCAGTTTTTAACGCAACAGTAACTTCCAGGCATGGTAAAACAGTGCAGAATTGCGAGAACCTCCTCTACTACAGAGTTAACAACACACGTAAACAATCCTGTTTGGCCACCGGTGTCCTGCCAACATGGCGGAGACTGTGATATCGAGGGGAGGGGCTCTGTACTATGACGACAACTCCTCACTCTCAATAATAAAATAAATAAAAACACTTCACTTCATGCTGATTTCTATTGTTGAGCAGGATAAAAGCATTCTGAATATAAACAAATGATCATACAACAAAAGATTCAGTCTACTGCTTAATTTAGAGTGTTAGATTACATTTTTCTTTTTAAAGTGATGATTTACCTAATTTCAGACACACAGCTTCATTGGTATCACATTTATACTCCGCAAGCTTCTTCTCCATGTCATTCACAGCTGGAGGAAAGACAAAGAGAAACACATCTATCATTTCATTAGCTATACAACTCAGACTTCCTATAGTGATCATCTGCCCTGACAAAAATGTACTAAAATGCTAAATAGCAGCATCTGTATTGGACCCAAGTGTATGCGAGTATATCACTATCTAGCCATGAATACATCTTTTAGCACATCTTGTATCTTTACGGTTATTTGGCAAATATATAAATTACTCTTAATAATCTCAGATACACAGACATGAACATATCTAATGCTCGTCACACTGACAGCTCACAGAATGTAAACAAACATGTGCTGCTCATCGGTGTGATGATTAGCATTTAGCCGCGGCTAAAACTCTACAGTCTCTCTTCTCTCATCTATCTGCTCGCAGGCATCAGCACACAGCACCGCTCGAGCTCTAACATCACATAAACACACATACGCTTCACAACAGCAGCAGCAATAAACAATGAGCCGCTATTTTAGAGAGGTTTCACACTCACCCGCCATTTTTGCGCGTCTTCTCCACTCAACCCGCCAAATGCCGAGAGTACTTCCTTGTTTACCCACGTGCTTACGCTCGTTAACGCCATTGGAGAAAATCTCACGGCGTTGTTTTTCTCATCGAAGCAGCACCAGATTTGACAGCAGCACCGCTGGGCTCTCAACGGTACCTCTATGTTTGGTGTTTTTAAAATGTTATATATTTTCGCGTAGCATTTAAATAGCACAGTGAAAACAAATAGAATAAATGTGATCCTCTCTGTGATATCCAGGCTAAAGTCTCAAAATCTAATTGAGATAACAAGCTTCAAAAGTTTGATTTTAACCATTAATTTCACTATGATTTCAATCTTTCACATAATTTTTGCCTTACTCAATCGGTCTTAAAGATATCAAGGTGCTTTACCTTATTGAGGATGATTGTTTTGTACAAAAAAAGTAAAAAAAAAAAAAAAAAGATAATAACACAAATAAATTACATCAAGTTTTAAAATAAAGAACCACGTGATTATAAATGGCGAAACAAGCACCTTAAAGTGGCATGTAAATTAACAATTAAATCAAATTAAGCCTGTTTAAGGATCATTTAGAGAGTGTTCATGACAATAAACCCATTCAAATTGTCAAATTGCTTTAATAGGCTAATATATAGTACATGCTAATACAATGTTTATTATTATTTAAATTATTTATTTAGTAGGCTATATTTAAATAATATGTATTATATTTAATATTTTAAATATAAACATAAACTAAAGGCATTACAGAAATTCTACCTTTTTCAAAAGCCTAAATACTTTGCCATGTAAATAATTGTCACGCTGTCTGGTCTCTGTTTCCCTGAGTCTCCACTAGTGGTCTCACTTCCCCATAGGCACCTCACCGTAGGCACTACAATTCCCACAAAGCCTTGTCCCTTCATCACAGTAATTGCACTCCTGTTAATTGCACTCAGGTGTCTTCACTTGATAGTCATTACCCTGCCTATATTAACCGTTTTTTTTGTTTGTTTGTCTTCATGGAGTCCTTTCATTCCATCAACCAGTTTCCTCGCCTTCCGAGTTTCCTCGTCTTCCGAGTTCCTGTTCCTGTTCCTTTCCCTGTTGTTTGTTTTTGGATGGATTTATGGTTTTGACCCCTGCTTGTTGGATTCTGATTTGGATTACCCATTAAATAAACCACACTGCGTTTGGATCTCTCGTCCCCTGTGTTTCCCTGGGTTCTGATCGTAACAATAATAAGAAACAGAGAAGGGTTCAAAAGTTTAAATTAGATTTTAATTTAATTTAATTTAATAAATCTAAACAGTCCTAAAACAGTAATTTCAGTATGGTGAATAAAACCCTGAATACATTTACCACAATAAGCTGTCTTGGTAATAAATTGTAGTAGCTATGTAAGATTTTATGTCAGATATAATCACTGAAGAAAACTTTCCAGAAAAGTAGCAAGTAGCCACCAAATAACCTGGTTAGTCTCTATAATCTGACCAAACTTGTCTTATATGATCATAAAATAGCTCTATAAGAGAGAAAGAGAGAGAGATCAGGTAAGATGTAATATGTTGTCAAACACTAAATTGGGCCTTTATGAAGTGGGCCATTATGTCAGTTGACTCATAGATTGGATACACAGGGAAAATTTCCCCCAAACAGGGAAGACCGTGTGGGAGCTCAATAAAACACATGACCTTTCTGGAGTGGAGGATGGAGCGGCTGTGCAGACTGGCCCTGGGTTATTCAGTGCCATTATCCCTGCCATGGTGATTCTGAGCTCTGTATGATCCTGACTGATTCTCTAACAGTACTGGATTATGGTTTGCTGAAGGCACGTTCATGACCTCTAAGAACCAGAGAAGAGTTAAACATGTCGACTGATTTGTGATCCGGGAGGTGGATTCCCGGGAAAACCCACTTCTGCTCCTGATCTGAGGAGGAGGAAGCACTGGTCATTTCTGACCCTCCATTACATCTTTCTCAACTTAAAATATATGATTTTACAGCAATTTCAAGCATGTTTGTGCTCATATGCAACAAGCTTTCCATTTATATTCTGCTCCATCAGTTTTCATTCCCTCTTTTTGTATTGTTGGTTTATTTGTGAATCAATGTTATAAACTAGGAAAATAATGTAATACCTTTATCAGCGTTTTTTTTTGTTGTTGTTGTTTTTGAAAATGCTAACAAAAACAATGTATCAGGTTTAAACATTTATATTTAGAAGTACAAGTTAATGTGTTGGCAAATATTGTGTCATCTGTTGAATTTGAGTTCTCCACTTTCTTGAATTTATGTATAATACAAAAATATTGAGTCGACTGATTTATTAAAAGTAACTTATGAAAATTAATTAAACCTAGTAAATGTGTAAAAATGATTATATTAAGATTATTAATTAATCAATTAAATCAATTAAATATAGTGCACCAACAAAATTAAATTAACATGAAATATTTAGTGACAATTATAATTAATTGAATTAAGTACAAGTAATTATTTCAGTACATATGATATACATATACATACAGATGCATCTCAATAAATTAGAATGTCGTGGAAAAGTTCATTTCTTTCAGTAATTCAACTCAAATTGTGAAATTCATGTACTAAATAAATTCAGTGCACACAGACTGAAGTAGTTTAAGTCTTTGGTTCTTTTAATTGTGATGATTTTGGCTCACATTTAACAAAAACCCACCAATTCACTATCTCAACATATTAGAATACTTCATAAGACCAATAAAAAAAAAGAACATTTAGTGAACTGTTGGCCTTCTAGAAAGTATGTTCATTTACTGTACATGTACTCAATACTTGGTAGGGGCTCCTTTTGCTTTAATTACTGCCTCAATTCGGCGGGGCATGGAGGTGATCAGTTTGTGGCTCTGCTGAGGTGGTCTGGAAGCCCAGGTTTCTTTGACAGTGACCTTCAGATCATCTGCATTGTTTGGTCTCTTGTTTCTCATCTTCCTCTTGACAATAGCCCATAGTTTCTCTCTGGGGTTCAGGTCTGGTGAGTTTGCTGGCCACTCAAGCACACCAACACCATGGTCTTTTAACCAACCTTTGGTGCTTTTGGCACTGTATAGGCAGGTGCCAATCCTGCTGGAAAATGAAATCAGCATCTTCAAAAAGCTGGTCAGCAGAAGAAAGCATGAAGTGCTCCAGGATTTCTTGGTAAATCGGTGCAGTGACTTTGGTTTCCAAAAAACACAATGGACCAACATTGCACCCCAAATCATCACAGACTGTGGAAACTTAACACTGGACTTCAAGCAACTTGAGCCACGAGCTTCTCCACTAATGTCTAATGTCTAAATGTCTAACAGACATTTCTTGCTGGATGAAGGACCATCACCTTTAATTCCTTTAACTGCTTGTGGTTCCATCAAACCCATCGTTTCATCACATTTTCACCATCAATTTAGACACATCAACCGTAAATCCTTCAAAAACTGCCAGAAACCTTGGAGATATGATTGATGATCAGCTGACTTTCTCAGACCACATTGCTAAAACTGTCCGGTCCTGCAGATTTGCTTTATTCAACATCAAGAAGATCAAGCCCTTTCTTTCGGAACATGCTGCACAACTCCTTGTTCAAGCTCTTTTTCTGTCCAGGCTGGACTATTGCAATGCTCTCTTCGGTTTTTAATGAACCGAAAATAATACACGTCACACCTCTGTTTATCAATTTGCACTGGCTTCCAATAGCTGCTCGCATAAAATTCAAGACATTGATGTTTGTCTACAAAACCACCACTGGCTCTGCACCCTTAAATGTATTACTTCAGACTTATGTGCCTCTAGAAGCTTGCGTTCTGCAAGTGAATGTCAGTGACTTTGGTTTCCAAAAAACACAATGGACCAACATTGCACCCCAAATCATCACAGACTGTGAAAACTTAACACTGGACTTCAAGCAACTTGAGCCACGAGCTTCTCCACCCTTCCTCCAAACTCTAGGACCTTGCTTTCCAAATGACATACAACATTTTCTCTCATCTGAAAAGAAGACTTTGGACCACTGGGCTACAGTCAAATTCTTCTTCTTCTTATCCCAGGTAAGACGCCTCTGACATTGTCTGTGGTTCAGAAGTGGCTTAACAAGAGGAATACGACAACTGTAGCCAAATTCCTTCACACGTCTGTGTGTGGTGGCTCTTGATGCCTTGACCCCAGCTTTCTGTTAACATGCTTGTGTAGTGAGACGTATATAGCCCACTGTAATTAGATTAATGTGCGTGGGGTAGTGCGAGTCCAATCACAGGCTGGGTAGTGCCGTATAAAAGAGAACCTGTAGTCACTCTTGTGTGTGTGTGTTTGCCGGTTTGGTGTCGCGTCATTGCCCGTGGGACCGCCCCTCTTTCTCCTAGCGCTTGCGCTTTCAGAATTCTTTGCGGCCGTTGGCAGCTCCGGCTCTCCTGTTACATGCCTTTACTGCAGTCCCGTGTCTCATGATACTTTGAGAGTTGCGGGGATCGTTCGCTGTATGAGCCTTAAGTGGCGGCTGCTCTTCTTCGCCTGCCTCTCTGGCATTCCCGTGCTTCGGAGGGATGTTGTGTCCCGTGTCCTCTATACGCCGAGTTTGTGAATGAAAGGACGAATAGATGTTCTGTGACGCCTGGTGAGCAACGCTGACTTGACGCTGCTGCTTTAAATATAAGTTAGCCCACGTTCCTTACAACAACTCTCTCTCCAACACACGTGTGTGTGCGTGTATGTGTGTGCGCACTGCGCAGCCTAACGTGACGCCCGTTCTCCAGTATTAACCACTCTAAACGATGCGTGTCTTCCACACTATGTACATTCAAATTTTGCAGTATTTTCATTTATAATGGTTTGTGTGTATTGAGTGATTTGATTTGTTTATTTTGAGTGTTTTGCAGTGTTGTATTTATTTTGATTCGTGCGTTCCTTCAAGAGGTGCTGGTAGAAGGTCAGTGAGAATAATACCCAATGCCAGCACCAAATTTTGTTTTTTCATATTTTCATTTTCTGTAGTATTTTCTTGTTTGTTGATCTAAATGTTTATTATTTGTGCATGTTTGAGTGAGCGTGTTTATTTAGACCATAAATACTTTTACACTCTTATTACAGGAGCTGAGGCTTTGGGGGCAGACCACTAGTAGGCCCGTACGTGGTGGTAGAGAGCTCATTACAGAGTGCTGTGTGATTATTTCTTGAGTTTATTGCAGTGTGGGTGCTGTTACTTGTACACGGGGTGTGGAGAGTGATATTGAAGCCTTGGGCGTGTGTCTGCCATCAAGCCTCGGCCTCCTTTGGATTATGGTCTCCTTTGCATGTGTCTGTTGATGATTCTCAGCTTTTATATATTTTACAAATGATTGTATTTAAATAAAAACTTTTGTATTATTGGTATCCACCTCTCTAGCCCATTCTTGCTAATTACGTTCCTGTGTATCTTTTACCAATTCTTAGTAACATCTATAGTTCCCTATTAAATAGGGTGGCGTAGTCATGTGACGCTAGAGGCAGTGTTTCTATATTTGCCCCAAGTGTGAAGGGCCAAGGTCCCGCTACATCCTGGCGTAGTCGGCAGGGTTAGTTTCCCTTTTGGGCTGAAGACGTGGATGCTTATTGTAATTGTGTGAACGTGTACACTGTGTGATTGTGTATTAGTTTTTTTTGTTTTTTGTTTTTCTTTCTTTTTGTTTAAGTTTAGTGTTGAAGACAAAGCAGCAGCGTCATTTCAGAGGATTTGGAGCGGTTCAACAGCGATTTTTCCGTCTCTGTGTCATTTACTTACAGAGGTTGCTCTGGTAAGTCTCATTAAAAAAAAAAAAAATTATAAAATGGAGGAGGAAATGCGGGAATTGAGGGATCTAGTTGCTCAGCTTAGGGCAGATAATGAGAAATTGCGTCAAGACCAGAGCCGAGCTGCCCCTTCGAGTCCAATAGCTGGCCCTTCTAGGGAATCTTCTGTGCCCTCTGCTGATCAACCAGTAAGTGGTAGTGCCACATTAACTGAGCGGCTTGTGGTTATCCCAAAGAATCGAAAATGTCCAATATTTGACGGTAGGCCGGGTATCGGCATAAATGATTGGATAGAGAAGGCGAAAGCCTGTATAAGAACACGTCATCTGTCTGTGGCTGATCAGCGTTTTTTCAGTTTGATCATCTAGCAGGAGAGGCGCGTGACGAGATTCGGCATCGCCCTGTAGCTGAGCGTGGAGACCCCGAGAAAATTTATTTAATTTTGCAAGAGCTGTACGGTTGCTCCCAGTCCTATGTTGCCCTACAGGAGGCCTTTTTCTCTAGGAGACAGCGGGATGGGGAAACTTTGCTGGAATTTTCCCTGGCCCTGATGGGTCTCCTAGAAAAAGTCAAGCAGAAGTCCCCTACTGTCATGTCAAATGCGGAAATTCTATTGAGAGATCAATTTGTAGAATATGTGTGCGACGTTTCCCCTTCGCCGTGAACTGAAACAGTTAGTTCGCCGCCAGCCCCACGCTCTTAGAAGTGCGAGGGGAAGCAATCCGATGGGAGCGGGAGGGAATGCCGGGGGGGGCAAGGGGTCGAAGTCTTTCCATCCCTGTGGCACACGGGTTTCAGTACGAAGTGCAAGGAGGTAATAGCTCGCCTAGAAACTTCGAAATGAGAGAGCTGAGAGAAATGTTAAAGTTACAACAGGAGCAGTTAAATCAGCTCACCCAGAGTTTTGCCCGGTTGCAGGGCCCCAATTCTCGCACCCAGCCTTTCCGTGGTGGGCCCGTTATCTGTAGGCGGTGTCAAAAGCCAGGACACTTTGCACGGGAATGTGAGGGGGAACGTGTTACGTCCCGATCGCCGTTGCGTTCCCGGCCGTTGGGAAGGGTAGGCAACTTCGATCTGATGCGTCGGGAAACTAATTCCCACCGTGCTGAAGAGTCAAAGCTCGGTTGGGGAAAAGTTCGGCTCCGACGGTAAGACGTTTGATTCTAGTCCAAATTTAATGTCCCCTTGTCCACATTTGGATGTTTCAATTGGGGGTGTGTTAGTCCCTTGTCTAATCGATACGGGTTCGATGGTATCAACCATTACGGAAAGTTGTTTTGTTAAGTATTTTGAGTCACGGGGTCAAGAGCAGTTGAGGTCATGTTCATGGTTGCAGCTGAGGGCCGCCAACGGTCTTTCCATCCCGTATATTGGTTATATGGAGTTGGACGTCGAGCTCTGTGGTAGGAAGGTGACACGATGTGGGGTGCTGGTGGTCAGGGTTCCTCCTGGTGGTTTGCGCTCTCGAGTCCCTGGTGTGTTGGGGATGAACGTACTCGGGCGATGCTACCAGGAGCTCTTTGGACACCATGGCCCTGCTTTGTTTAATTTCCCTCCTGTTTCTAGTGCACCACTTTCAGTTCTTCAAGCCTTACAACACTGCCACCAAGGCAGCGAGCGGGCATCCGTCGACATGACTAGGGTAAGGGTGCGGGGTCCCCGGGCATGTCGCGTTACCGGCGGTACCATTAAGTTTGTTGCGGCAACTTGTGGAGAACAGCTAGCAGGTAGTACAGTGCTGTTTGAGCCCTCTGAATCGGGGTTGCCTGAGGGGCTGTTAGCTTCTCCCGCCTTAGTGAGAGTGATTGGAGGCTCAGTTTATGTGCCGGTGATCAATATAGGCACTTCCGATGTCCTGCTTTTCCGCCGCCGAGGACTGGGTACCCTGGTTAGAGTACATGTTGTCAGTTTACCTACGGGTATAACTGAAGTTAGACCCATTACAGTTAGCGCCTATTCCCAAGGTACTCAAGTGGCCCGTTTTACTGTTTCGGAGCAGATTGCAGCATTGAATTTGTCCGCATTGCCAGAGTCAGAACAGGACAAGGTTAGGACGTTGCTTAATAAGTATCAGACAGTGTTTTCTGAGCACAATGGTGAGTTGTGTTGTACCAGTCTTATCTCGCACGATATCCCACTGTTAGATGACATCCCCGTACGGCAGCGACATCGCCGTGTACCTCCTTCAGAGTATGAGGTTGTTAGATCCCACATTAATCAGCTGTTGGAGTCTCAGGTAATCAGGGAGAGTTGTAGCCCGTATGCCTCTCCAATTGTGTTGGTAAAAAAAAAGGACGGTAGTCTTCGTCTGTGCGTGGACTATCGTCAGTTAAATGCCAAGACTAGACGAGACGCATTTCCCTTACCCCGTATTGAGGAGTCGCTGGATGCGTTGACCGGGGCCTGTTGGTTCTCTACTATGGATTTAGCTAGTGGGTACAAGCTGGTCGGGGAGTTTGCCAGTTTAAAGGGTAAGCAGACAGCAAGGAACTTTGAGAACGCCAGGAGTGAAGGGTGTCAGGTGAGCTTTGAGGGGTTAAAAGAGAAGCTTACTACCACTCCAGTCCTTGCATATGCAGATTTTTCCAAGCCCTTCATTTTGGAGGTGGACGCTAGCTACCAAGGTCTGGGGGCTGTCCTCTCCCAGGAATATGAAGGTAAGGTGAGACCGGTGGCATATGCCAGCCGTAGTCTACGGCCCACTGAGCGCAACATGTCCAACTATAGCTCTATGAAGCTGGAGTTTGTTGCGCTCAAGTGGGCCATGACCGAGAAATTCCGCGAGTACTTGTTGGGTAGTAAGTGTGTGGTATTTACAGATAATAACCCCCTTAGCCACCTGGCCTCTGCAAAGCTTGGTGCAACCGAGCAGCGTTGGGCCTCTCAACTGGCGGCTTTTGATTTTGACATTAAGTATCATTCAGGTAAGAGTAATAGAAACGCAGATGCACTATCCCGGCGGGACCTTTCGGACCCAGGTGTGTTGGATGGGTTGGCTCCAGGCTTGGAAATCCCTGAGTCACTGCGGTCATTGGTCAGGTCAGATCCAGCTCAAGTAGTGACCCAATGTGTTGTGTCTACGCTTCCTGGGTACTCTGTTGGCGAGTTGGGTTCGTTGCAGGCAGTTGATTCTGTTATTCAGGAGGTGTTGCCATTCTGGAGGCGAGGTACACGCCCACGGTCGGATGAACGGCGTCGACTTTCCAGGGCAGCCCTAACATTGCTCAAGCAATGGGACCGTCTGGTTGAGCAAGATGGTATACTTCATTGCTGGGTTCACTGCCCTGAGGGTAAGGAAGAGATGTTGCAATTAGTATTGCCCGCGGCCCTGAAGTCCGAGGTGCTAAGACTGCTACATCAGCAACACGGACATCAGGGCAGAGAGCGCACCCTGGAGTTGGTGAGACAGAGGTGCTATTGGCCGGGATTATCCGCTGATGTGGCAAGTTGGTGTCAAGAATGTGATCGGTGCCAGGCAGCCAAGGACACCCGACCACTGGCTCAGGGGTTTATGGGGCGGATACTGTCATCTAGGCCAAATGACATCCTTGCGGTGGATTTCACTGTTTTGGAGCCCACACGCTCTGTTAATTGAAAACGTCTTGGTTATGACCGACGTTTTTAGTAAGTATACCTTGGCCGTTTCAACCAGGGATTAGAGAGCCGAGACGGTGGCCCAAGTCCTGGTGACAGAATGGTTTTATCGGTTCGGTGTTCCGGGCCGTCTCCATTCTGACCAGGGTCGAAATTTTGAATCCTCACTGATCCACCAGCTGTGTGACTTATATGGTGTGGAGAAGTCTCGTACGACCCCGTAACAACCCGGCTGGAAACGGTCAGTGTGAACGTTTTAATCGCACTTTACACAATCTGTTGCGCACACTGCCAGTCTCCAGGAAACGGGATTGGGTGGCTTGTCTCCCCCAGGTTGTGTTCAGCTATAATAGCACTCCCCATCAGGCCACTGGAGAATCGCCACATTTCTTGATGTTCGGTCAAGAGCCGCGATTACCCGTGGATTTCCTGTTGGGTAGGGACCCCCAGCCAAGAGAGGGTAGTGTGCATGACTGGGTCGTGGAGCATCAAACCAAGCTGCAGGTAGCCTTCGCCGGTGCACGGGAACGGTTGCAGGTAATGGCCGACAGGCGCAAGGCCCACCACGATCAGCAGGTCCGAGATGAACCACTGGTGGAGGGTCAGCTGGTGTACCGCCGTCATAAAATCCAGGACCTGTGGAGCCCGGTGGTTTATCAAGTGACAAGGGCACCCAAAGAGGGTGGTGTAGTATACACGATTGCGCCTGTAGATGACCTTTCCAAGACCAGGAACGTGCACCATTCACTGATAAAGAGCAGAGTCGGTAAGGACACTGGTAGAGGGATGTTGTGTCCCGTGTCCTCTATACGCCGAGTTTGTGAATGAAAGGACGAATAGATGTTCTGTGATGCCTGGTGAGCAACACTGACTTGACGCTGCTGCTTTAAATATAAGTTAGCCCACGTTCCTTACAACAACTCTCTCTCCAACACACGTGTGTGTGCGTGTATGTGTGTGCGCACTGCGCAGCCTAACGTGACGCCCGTTCTCCAGTATTAACCACTCTAAACGATGCGTGTCTTCCACACTATGTACATTCAAATTTAGCAGTATTTTCATTTATAATGGTTTGTGTGTATTGAGTGATTTGATTTGTTTATTTTGAGTGTTTTGCAGTGTTGTATTTATTTTGATTCGTGAGTTCCTTCGAAGGGTGCTGGTAGAAGGTCAGTGAGAGTAATACCCAATGCCAGCACCAAATTTTGTTTTTTCATATTTTCATTTTCTGTAGTATTTTCTTGTTTGTTGATCTAAATGTTTATTATTTGTGCATGTTTGAGTGAGCGTGTTTATTGAGACCATAAATACTTTTACACTCTTATTACAGGAGCTGAGGCTTTGGGGGCAGACCACTAGTAGGCCCGTACGTGGTGGTAGAGAGCTCATTACAGAGTGCTGTGTGATTATTTCTTGAGTTTATTGCAGTGTGGGTGCTGTTACTTGTACACGGGGTGTGGAGAGTGATATTGAAGCCTTGGGCATGTGTCTGCCATCAAGCCTCGGCCTCCTTTGGATTATGGTCTCCTTTGCATGTGTCTGTTGATGATTCTCAGCTTTTATATATTTTACAAATGATTGTATTTAAATAAAAACTTTTGTATTATTGGTATCCACGTCTCTAGCCCATTCTTGCTAATTACGTTCCTGTGTATCTTTTACCAATTCTTAGTAACATCTATAGTTCCCTATTAAGTAGGGTGGCATAGTCATGTGACGCTAGAGGCAGTGTTTCTATATTTGCCCCAAGTGTGAAGGGCCAAGGTCCCGCTACACTTGGATACAGCACTCTGTGAACAGCTTCTTTGGACATGAATGTTTGTGGCTTTCCCTCCTTGTGAAGGGTGTCAATGATTATCTTCTGGACAACTGTCAGATCAGCAGTCTTCCCCATGATTGTGTAGTCTAGTGAACCAAACTGAGAGATCATTTTGAAGGCTCAGGAAACCTTTGCAGGTTTTTTGAGTTGATTAGCTGACTGCATGTCACCATTTTCTAATTTGTTGAGATCGTGAATTGGTGGGTTTTTGTTAAATCTGAGCCAAAATCGTCACAATTAAAAGAACTAAAGACTTAAACTGCTTCAGTCTGTGTGCACTGAATTTATTTAATACACAAGTTTCACAATTTGAGTTGAATTACTGAACTAAATGCACTTGTCCACGACATTCTAATTTATTGAGATGCACTTGTATATAAACATTTAGAGTCTATTGTTTTTTTCTACATATCAAAAATCTAAATGATAAAAATTTTAAATTAATAGAAATACTTCAGAATGTTTGAAATATACAAATATTTAGCTGTGTAACTAAACAAATAAATTGAATACAAATCTGAATCAATATTTTGATGTGATTGGAAACCACTTGCTCTCTTAGCGGTTTGTTTACTCTGATGTGTTGGTCTGCTTAACCTCTGACATTTAACTTGTGTCTTCTGGTGTCTCTTAGGCTAATGACAGCATTAATTACACATATGTATGCTACAGTATCAGTGTGTGACACTAGTTTCCAAGCTTAGTACATGTGTGTGTTATTATTATTATGTGCTTTATAGGGTTACAGTTTGCTCTGTATTGTAATATCATAGTCTCTGAAGAAAATAACTATTAAGTAAGTATTGTTGAATTGCATTGTTAGCGCACTTGTCACTGTTCATTGCTCTCTGTTCAATTTAACCCAGTTCCATTTTAAAAGCTTCTCTCTCAACACACATCACTGCATACAGTAGTTAACCTCAACAGTAAATGATCAGATCTATAATTGATGGAGTTATGATTTTAATACCCCCCTTGTCACATGAAATAATTAAGTAGCTCTTTGAAATTAAGACTGCTTTAATGTGCAAAGGAACCACTGCTAGCAAGAGCTGAATTTCACCACAGAGCTGACTACGTGCTTGGTTTAGCGATTAAGTACTTTAGGCTTATCAAGCTGAACTTGTGCTTAATTATGTGAAGTGTATAACAAAGCTGTTGAATAAATTGTTTGGAATTAATGTTTTCTCTGGAAGCATTAGGTGTGACTGGAGATATGTGTGTGTAATGACGGTGATGGACACGTCACTGCTTGAATCACTTACAGCTAAATGATGATTCAAGTCTTTCTCACACTGAAAATATAAATATGATTACAATGTGAGAGCTACACACAACCTCCCCTGGTGTTCTCTGTTCATTGAACGTTTCCACTATTTTTCACTTTTATTGCCCAGAAAATAGATACAGTTCTTTCAATATTTAAATATCTCATTTAGAGAACTACAGACCAGTTTCCTTTCTTTTCTTTGCAAAAACACTTGAACGAGTTGTGTTCAACCAAGTCTCTACCTTGTACCTCAACCAGTCTGGTTTCAGAAGTGGACATTCAACTAAGACTGCCTTGCTCTCAGTTGTTGAAGCCCTAATGGTACATTCATATGGGGAGTCGCGTTGAGATTTGATGCAGGGCATTTCTGAAGCTTTGTACTGACCCGACAATCATAGTGACAGCAGCCAGTCACATTAGTTTTTTTGGTGTTGCATGAAAAAAAAAAAAGTGACGTTACATTCAGCCAAGCATGGTGACCCATACTCAGAATCCGTGCTCTGCATTTAACCCATCCAAAGTGCACACACACAGAGCAGTGAACACACACACACACACACACACACACACTGTTAACACACACCCGGAGCAGTGGGCAGCCATTTATGCTGCGGCGCCCGGGGAGCAGTTGGGGGTTCGATTACCTTGCTCAAGGGCACCTGGGGTTCAATTGCTTTCGACCCCCAAAGTTGGGGGTTCCCAATGAGCGCCATTGGGTAGCATCTGCACCAGGGTATTTGCATAAGGTGATCTGATTGGCTGATGCCTGAAAAGTTTTCCACTTCTGCCATGAGCAACGGATCCAACGCGACACGATGGACCCACAATTCATTTCAGCAATGCTTGAATCACTCCATTCAAAGTAAACAAGAGGCGTTGAACCTGACGAAATATTTGAAATATTCAAACATAAACTCATCTGATGTGCCTGATTGCAATGAGACACCAGAAAATGAATCGTCCTACATTTGCATTTGAAGCAAGTAAAGCAAGATGAATGCAATCAGACAGGGATGCATTTGTGCTGCCAGATGTAAAAGAAGTGGATAAATCATATTTAAATATGAGATGCCTAAATGTGGTCTAAATAATAATATTATAATATATGAACATATTTAACAGGTAACACATCTGTATTTGTTTGGCCCCCATTGAATACAAAATTGAAGTGAATTAATAAACCAAATTTTGTAAGTTTTATTTGGCTTCTATTACTGAGATTATACAGCAGCATTACATTCAAACCACACTAGAGCATGACAGAACTGCAATCTAAAATTGTGTTTTATGGACAGCATTTGCACTGTATCTGATTTATCCACTTTCTTCAAATTTAATAGAACTGGAACAATTAACATATCTTGAAATCCAGTTTGACTCCTTTAAAGTACACATTCTTGATGTTTTTCATAAACATTGTTTACATTTTTTTTGTATTTAATAATAAAGAAAATGCTTGTCTGCATAATCTTCCATTGGATTCTAAAAACTAACTCTACTTCTGAAACAAATCAAATTTCATCTGATGTCATCAAGACTTCAAAGAGCACCTAATATGAACCAATGGCCACGTTATTGTTATAATGCAGATTTATGTTAATGTAATAAAGGTTATGGTAAGAACCATCACAATTGGGATATGTGAAGATGTTCTTGAGAGTAAACTTGACCTTCACCCTTCACATCTCAGTTTAAAAGTGAGTGCAGCTGGTGTTTCTGAGGGAGTAGACCTCCAAAATCAGCAAATCCAGTTATTAATATTCTGTTTCATCTGGAAATACATCACTTTATGGAATGCTCAGAAAAAGAGAATTAAGCATTGCTCACAAATATGTCTACCTCAGAGCATGAAGAAAAGTTTTGTAACAAAGTCTAAAACACAAATGACCTTTTCTTCTAAAGTCACTTCAATTTCGAAAGCGTTGTGAATAAAGAGGCAGCTTTCATCTGAATGACGGGTGAAGACTGAACCCAGAGTTTTGAAACTCTAGTGTACACTTTTTGTCATCAGTGGAATCTATAAAAGAGTTCAAAATTATCGATCCGGTTCAGAGCGAGAATGTACTGATTTTGTTGAGAAGTCGGAATCAATGTCTTTGGTCTTTTCTCAGGCAGAATAAAAAGGACTGAAAAGCAGCTTTAGCTCAGAGAAAATAAAGCAGCCGTCTGATCGCTCGGAGAACAATGATACAAAGGAGTGATTTTCCTCGCTGTTCCCTCAGAAGAGTTTACAGAGCACATAAATGTTTATTTGTGTGGAGCGTTTCATTTCCCACTGCTATTAGTGCCTCCAGACGGGCTGCTGAGTGAAAAATACTCTGAGATTTTTGCTCTTTTCCATTCCTGCCTTTGGAGTGATTTAGGGATGAGCACTTTAATGGCAATGGCAGAACAAACATTTGTCAAAAATGACGGTATTGGCATGAGTCTGTGTAAATGGAGTGAAATATTGATGTTCTGTTGCTTGTTTTGGAATTTGGAACCTTTAACAAGCAAACGGTACGCCAACATACACAAGAACGAAGACCGTTTAACCGCGTAAATATTGACTGGAAACTACAGGAAGTGGCTGCAGAAGATGACTTCAGGCCAAGAGCTCTGTTTGTGCATTTGACAAGAAGGTGTAGTAATTTTGGTGCTGCTAAATGAAAAAGTAGCTACTTAACCTTTGTGAAAAAAAGACGCTTACTTTTACGCAAATAATATATTTTTTTAATTGTAAATTGAATTTAATGTTTCTGGAGACCTAACTGCATGTTAATTGCATTTACATAAAATGTATTATAATTTAATCATCTATATTAAATGCAGTTATTGTGCTTTTTGATCCAAGTTGACTTCAGTAGATCTTCCCATGTAATTATATAGAATTGGTCTTTGCAATATAAGGGCTGAATGTACTGATGAGCATTTATGGTGCACTAAAATATATAGACAAACATATTTGCAATTACATATTTGTAATCACAAAGTTGCAAATTGGTACATTTAAATTATATTGGCTTTAAATGAAATTTTGATTGCACACCATGGTTAAAATTATTATCAAATACTTTCTGTTTTCTTTATTACGTTGGTTAACACATCAGAATAAACGAAAACTATATCAGAATCAAAATAAGTACTTTTCTAAAGCCCAATAAAAGATTACTGGAAAATAATGATCTAAAATGTATTTTTAATTTGAGATTATTACAAAGT